>NC_142013.1:41972883-41989700 GCF_049901735.1 Notechis scutatus
AATTATTACTGTATATATGTCATGTAGCACATGTATTTCAACACACATTTTACTTGGAAAGGAATATCTCCAGGAATATGAAAAGGCAAAGCAAAATATTGTATGTAGATGTGTTTTTCTTTCCAGAATATTTCTTTTGCCCTCAGAAATTCTTCCTGACAGCACTTCATGTTCTGAAGAGAAATTCCTCAATAAGCAATCAACAAAGTTTTTTTTTTTTTTCTGTAGATGGAAGTTGGCATATGGTCTCTCAAATTTCTCAGTGACAAGTGGGGTCTTAGCAAAACAACAGAGTAGCAGGGAAAAAGACATTTTGCTAATCACTCCCTGTTGTCTGCACCCTCAGGCAGAATCATATTGCTTTATGTAGATGAACTTTTAACAGTTTCTTCATATATACATACACACATGTATATATAGCCAGCTTCTATCACTGCAACAACAGACACCCCAGGGCCTAACACTTTACACTACAACTGTATTACTATTTAAAGATAAGCTTTTAGCTTAACATCAGTGCTTGCCTTCCTAATTTAATTACCATCCTCCCCATGGGGCCCAATAAGCTGTCTACTTTTCCTGAGGGACTTCTGTTTGGTAGTGATCTTTAACTAAATAAGTAAATGCCAGATAAGCACTTCTTAAGGATGCAACATCATGTTTTCTGTCAGGTTTTGTAGCCAATGGAAAACAGGCTGCAATTTGCCTCTCTTTTGGTAGTACGCCATCTTGAATTAGTAATTAGTTACAAATTTTACAAGCAAGACTATGGATGGATGGATGGATGGATGGATGGAAGGAAGGAAGGAAGGAAGGAAGGAAGGAAGGAAGGAAGGAAGGAAAATTTGTGTCTGTTAATGTTTCCCCAATTGTAGAGTGGAAAGCAATTTAAATAGCAATGCCTACCATTGCAGTTTCTAGGTGGATCCCTCCATTTTGCTTAGCTTTTGCATTAGATTTTCTTAAAGGATCATTTTTTTAAAACTTCTTTATGTAAAAAAAGATTAGTTATTGTCTGCTAATATGTTTAGATTAACTACTCTTTTGTAATATAGTTATAGATAGATAGATAGATAGATAGATAGATAGATAGATAGATAGATAGATAGATAGATAGACAGACAGACAGATATAGAGATATGTCACCCCTAGTCCTTCTTTTCATTAAACTAGACATACCTAGTTTCAGCAACCGTTCTCTATATGTTTTAGCCTCCAGTCCCCTAATTTATTGACTTGAGATGTGTTCCGTGTTCTTGGAGGAGCTGCACCAAGGGAGGTTCATCCAATTTCATTGTACACATGTTGTGCATTGACAATAAAGGTTTGAACTTGAAAATCATCTTTGTTGCTCTTCTCTGCACACTTTC
This sequence comes from Notechis scutatus, assembly GCF_049901735.1. Taxonomy (NCBI): domain Eukaryota; kingdom Metazoa; phylum Chordata; class Lepidosauria; order Squamata; family Elapidae; genus Notechis; species Notechis scutatus. The sequence goes on from NC_142013.1 coordinate 41,974,254, forward strand.
TAGAGTCTCAACATCTTTTTTACATTGTGGTGACCAAAACTGGATGCAGTATTCCAAGTGTGGCCTTACCAAGGCATTATAAAGTGGTATTAACACTTCATGTGATCTTGATTCTATCCCTTTATGCAGCCTAGAACTGTGTTGGCTTTTTTGGCAGCTGCAGCACACTGCTGGCTCATATTTAAACGATTGTCCACTAGGACTCCAAATCCCTCTCAGTTACTTCTTTTATATGTATGTATGTATGTATGTATGTATGTATGTATGTATGTATGTATGTTTTCTTAAGTTTTCGCGGGTACTTACATGTATGGTATTCAGCTTTGTTCGGGTATTTTCTATACAGAAGCCTGATGATGGCAGATGAGATTCTGCCAAAACGTTGCTACAACTTTAAAAGCACAACTACAATGACGTGGGAAAATACCCGAACAAAGCTGAATGCTATATATATATATATATATATATATATATATATATATATATATATATATATATAAATTTTATTGATTTTTACAATTAAAACAGACCAACAACACATACATAAATGTAAGAAAGAAAAAGAAAAGAAGGAATGAAGAAGAAAATAGAAGGAAAAAGATAGAAAACAATTAAAAACATTTTCATCTTCAACAGTTTGTGAGACCTCCTTTTTATCCTTATTTTATGCCATATACACACTTAATACTTACATATATCTATATATCACTACTACGATTCCATCCTATCCTCTTTTACCTTTTAGTGTGAAATCTATCTTTGGTCTATCCATTTGTACCAGCAGTTCCAGCTGTTGTAGTATATTGAAGTGTCTTTATTTTTTAATGCCAAGGTTAATTTGTCCATTTCTGCACAACTTGAAATTTTTTGAATAATCATCTCCTCTGATGGAACATGAGGCTGTTTCCCACATTGTGCAAAAGCCAATCTGGCCGCTGTCAAAATATGTATTATTATATATTTCACTTTTTTTGGTATTTGTTTATCAAAGATCCCTAATAGAAAGGACTCTGGTTTGAATTCGATCTGTTCTCTTGTCATTTCCTCCAGCCAATTTCTAATTTTCTGCCAATATTTTTGAGTTTCTGTACAGGACCACCACATATGGAAGAATGTTCCCTCTCTTTTTTTTGCATTTCCAGCAATTCAGACTCATATTGGGGTGCATCTTCGCTAATCTCGAAGGAGGAAGGTGCCATCTATAAAACATTTTATAAGCACTTTCTTTGTATGCTACTGATTTTGTAACTTTATTATTTCTACCCCAGACCTTTTCCCATTCTGTTATGGTGATACTACGTCCTATATTCCTACTCCAGGCTGTCATGTTCCCTTTTACAATTTCTTCTTCTAGTTCGACTTCTAATAAATAATTATAAATTTTTGTTATATTTTTTTTGCCTGATCCTAATAAAATTTTATCTAATTGCTGGAGTTTATTGTTAATTCCAAATTCTTTCTTGTCCTGTTTATATCTACTTTGAATTTGAAAATATGCCCACTGATCAATTTTTAATCCCCGATCTTGGAGTTCTTGCCACGATTTCAGATTTCCTTGCGTATCCAATAGGTCCTTATATTTAATCATTTTAGTAATATCCAGATTATTTGGGAGAATCATCGCCTCCATTGTTGAGATCCAAATTGGTATTTTAAAATAGTGTTTTTTCCGTATTTTCTTCCAATTAGTCAATAATAAATCTCTGATTAGAAGTCTATGAAAATATTTCTGGGTAGTTTTCCCAACATCCCATAGAAAAGCATGCCACCCCCTCTGTAAGTCATGGTCTTCTAAGAATAATATTCTCTTATTGGTTAAATTCACCCATTCCTTCAACCATACTAAAGAGGCTGCACTATAATACAACTCCCAATTTGGAAGTGCCAGCCCTCCCCTGCTCTTCATATCCTGCATTGCCTTTAAGTTTATTCAAGGTTTTTTCCCTTGCCAGATGAATTTTACAGTTATTTTATTAAGTTCTTCAAAAAAAAAAATTGTGTACTTTGATTGGGATCGTCTGAAATATATAGAGGAATTTTGGAAGAATATTCATTTTAATAGAAGCGATCCTGCCTAATAATGAAAGTTGCAGCCTGCCCCATGTTTCTAAATCCTTCTTTACCTGTTGCATCAAATTATCATAATTATTTTCCTTAAGTGTCTTACAATGTGCTGTCAACCATATTCCTCAGTATTTAACTTTCTTTATAACTTGTATTCCCATAACTTCTTCTAGTTCTAATTTCTGTTTTTCTGTTAAATTTTTGGTCATTAATTTTGTTTTCTTCCTATTTATTTTTAGTCCTGCTACTGCTCCAAATTGTTCTAATTCATTCATCAATTTTTGTCCTCTTTCTATTGGTTCTTCAATGAAAAAAATCATATCATCCGCAAATGCTTGCAACTTATATTCTTCTTTCTTAACCTTTAATCCTTTTATGTCTGGGTTCGCATTAATAATGATTCTAGTGATAATATGAAGAGCAGGGGTGAGAGTAGGCAGCCCTGTCTGACTCCTTTTTCTATTTTTATTGGGCGGGTATATTCCCCGTTTATTATAATATTCGCCTCTGGTGTATCATAAATGGTTGTTATAATATTTTCAAATTTGGTGCCTAAATTCATATTATAATTTTTTTGGATTAAAAATTGCCAATTTAAATTATCGAAGGCCTTCTCTGCATCTAAAAACATAAGTGCAATTTGTTTTTTGGGGTGGGCTTCATAAAATTCTAAAACATTTAATACTATTCTTAAGTTATTCCTGATTTGTCTGGTCAGGAGAAATCCATTTTGGTGTTCATGTATATGCTCATTTAACATCCTTTTTAGTCTACTTGCAATAATAGAAGTAAATATTTTGTAATCAGTATTTAACAATGAAATTGGCCTATAATTTTGTATATATCGGGGATCCAAATCCTCCTTCGGGATCAGAGAAATCAGTGCCCCCCTCCATGAATCTGGCATCCTGGCTGCCAATAAAACATCATTAAAAACTTCCACCATAAGAGGTCCTATTTGTTCTGCTATTGCCTTGTACAGCTCCCCTGGAATCCCATCTGGTCCCGGGGATTTGTTGTTTTTCTGATTCTCTATTGCTGATTTCAATTTGAACCAAGTAATGTCTTTATTTAATAATTCTTCCATTTCTTCCCCAATTGCTTTATCCTTCATTTCATCTAAATATTTCCTTATCCTATCTTCGTTAATTTCTTCCTTTTTATATAACTCTTCAAAATACTTATGGGCAATTTCTTTTTTCTGTTCTATCTCCTGTTGTATATCCCCCTTTCCATCTATTAGCTGGTATATCAATCTTTTTTCTTTCCTTTTTTTAAGTCTGTATGATAGCCATCTCCCTGGTTTATTGGCATGCTGAAAATAAGTTTGTCTAGTTGTATTCAAATTTATAATCATTCTCTTGTTCAATTAAATTCATTTTATGTTTAGTTATTGTTATCTGATGTTGCAATTTTGAATCCTTTGGGGTACTCTGTAATTGAGTTTCTAATTCCTTAACTTTTTGTTGTAATTTGTTTTGCTGGGCATATTTTTCCTTATTCCTCTTGGCGTTATAAGAGATTATTATACCTCTTATTACTGCCTTCACTGTATCCCAAATGTTTTGTTTCGTAGTTGCTCCATTATCATTTTCCTTTAAAAAATAGTTCAATTCCTCCTTGAGTTTGTTGGTATATTCTTTTTCTCTTATTAATTGAGTATTTAACGTCCATCTTTTCTTGGGTTTTTCCCTACCCTTCCATATTATCTGAATTGGATTGTGGTCTACCCATTCATTGGGTAGAATTTCAATCCCTTTTATCTCATTTGCTATTTCCCCATTCATCCATGCCATATCAATTCGTGTCCATATTTGATGAGGATTTGAATAGAATGTAAATTGTTTTTCCTCAGGATGTAATCTTCTCCATATATCAATCAAATTTAACTCCTCCATCATTTCCATGCATATTTTGGGAAGCTCACTTTTTTTCCCTTTGTTCCTTCCCCCATTACTGTGGTCTTTTTGATAATCAGCAATAGAATTAAAGTCCCCTATAATACAAATATTTCTTTTTTCCAATCCTACTATTTTTCCATCAAGATGCTTAAAAAACTCTTTTTGATCTCCATTCGGGGTGTAGATTACCACTAAGAGAATTGGGATGGCATTAATCCAGATCTTCAAAACCAGAGTTCTTCCCTCAGAATCCGACCATATTAAATCTGCTTTCAAATCCTCTTTAACATATACTGCAATCCCTTTCTTTTTCCCCGCGTCTGCTGGTGCGGTGAATAGCTTCCCTAATTTCGGACATTCTAAGTATTTTTCATCTGATTTCTTTATATGAGTTTCTTGCAGACATACTATATCAGCATTTTGTTTGATTAGTTTGGCTATTATTCTTTTCCCTTTTATCGTCGAGTTTAAACCATTTATATTAATTGATAGTAGTTTCTTTTCTTCTTCCATTTAATTAATTCTGTTTCGCTCTTTGTCTTGTAATGGCTCCGGTCTCTCCTTGTGCCTAAAGATGTGTCCTACTTTCTTCCCTCTCCTGTTGTAATTGAGTATTTCCTTGATTTTCTAAAGTTCCATCTCTGTTCTTATGATAGCCTTGATCCTCCTGGGAGTTTGTTACCAGTTCATCCTTACTGCTCTGGTCTTCCGGGCCTTCCAGTCGCTCATAAAATTCCTGGGCCTTTTCCATGGAGTCTATTTTGATTTTCCTTTCGTCCCTCTGAGATTAGCCATTTAAATATGATTCTTTTCTGATTTAGGTAAGCTGCTAAGAATTTATAATCTCGTCTTTGTTCTCTTACTCTTCTTGGTATTTGTTTGAGAACCAAGACTTCTTTGCCTTTATATTTGATTGTTTCATCTCTTGACATCCTATATATGATATCCCGGACACTCCTTCTCGCAAATCGTATATGGACTTCTCTTGGGCATTTGTGGCGTCTCGCATAATTAGTGCTAACCCTGTAAACTTCATCAAACTCCCTCAAAATGTTATCTTTATCCTTTTCCAATAGTCCAGACAATATTCCTGCCATTAGTTGTTCCAAGTCGTCTTCTTTGGATTCCACTACATTTTGGAATCTCACGTATGTAGCAGCCTTATCCATCTCTAGGTAGACCAATGAGTCCTCCATCTCTTTACTCACATTCTTTAATTCTTCGTCTACCCTTTCTAATTTCCTTTCAGTTCATTCTGTCCTTTTCTCTACCTCTTTTATTGTTGCTTCATTTTTCTCCAAGGCCTGCTGTAATAATCCAACTTTGTCCTCTGCTTTGGAGATGTCCGCTTTCATTTCTGCTTTTAATTTCCCCATCTCCTTTTTTAGTTCATTGATATCTGCTCTCGTCTCATTATGGTTTTTCATCGTTTCTTGCAGCCTCATCATCGATTCCTGTAAAGTCAGCAGAATTGATTGGATGTTGGCATTCGAGATGTTAGCTTGTTTCTCCACTGGTAATGTTTCTTCAATGGTTTTTTGTGCCATGGGCGAAGCTGTTGCTGACATAGTTGTTAACGTCGGGGTGACCTTTCTTCCAGTTTTCAAAGCTGTAGTTGTTGTGGAAGTCATTTCTTTTCAGATTTGTTTCTGTTGTTGTAATATATTGATTATATTATCCCAAATTAACATTCAATACTAGAATCTCTATATTAGGATTGAGCGGTGTCTAATTACTTTATCTATCTATCTGCTAGATAGCTGTACTCTTAGCTAATTTCTGGAGTATAAGTTCTTATAAATAAAAATATTATCACTGTATTATTTTAAATCCAAATTCTAAATCACATATATAATTTTGTAAGGGCTCAATGTTCAGCCTCTATACATAACTTCACGTAATAAAAGAAATATGAATATTATATCCAAATCCCACTATATTTAAATATTGTAAATAAATATGTGTATTATCTAACCTTATTTTAAATATTCTTAAACACAAACGGTATTACATTCGTCCCCAAATGGATTAGTTGTGATCACACAATGAATTGTAATATTAATATATAAAATCCTATAGTTATTAAATAATACTTAATGTTCTTACTATTTTCCCTATATATCTAATCCAAGTATAACTATCACTATTATTAATAAATCAATTAAATCAGTTAATTCAATTATTTAACAATCAACAATCAATTTTCTTTTCCCCAGTATACATATTTATAATTATTATAAAGAGAGATTGAAGAAGGAGAGATAGTTCATCATAGCGCCGGATGGAGCCGAATAAAGAAAAAATGAGCAAATGTATACCGGAAAAAGGGAGTAAAGAAGGAGAAAAAAGGAATTTTAAAGTAAGTTTTTAGCTTTCCGTCTCTGAGTTTTAGAGCTTACACTCCAAATGCACCGAAAGTGGGAAGGTAAGAAATGCTGAGTAGTGACTGTAATTACACGGTTTCTCCACACATTCGGAAGCTTCCACTTTTACTTTCATCTTAGCATTCCTAAATTCAATTTTCCTGATTTTCTTCAGATGGAACCCACTCCTCAGTTAGATCAGTATACTCCCTGAAGGGCAGTTAAGTGGTTTACATCAGTTATATTGTTATGATAACTTCAGGGTTTCTAAGTATCGCCGGTGGCGCCACACTGTCTCTGTTCCGTCAGCTCCGATCTTCTTCCCGTCTCCGTCTAGGTTGGGTTGTTTTTTTCCCTTTGTGTAAAGACATGTAAAAAAATGAGTTAAGTAGCCCTGCTTTCTCCCTGTTGCTTGTCACCTTCTTGCCACTTTCTCCAAGCAATGGACCAATTGTTACCTTGGCGTTTTTCCTGTTTTTAATATGTTGGAAGAACCTTTTTTGTTATTTATTTTACTTTTGTCAAAAGCCTCCGTTCATTATGAGCCTTAGCTTTCCTCACTTCATCTTTGCAGGCTCGGGCTATTTGCTGATATGCTGCCTTAATTATGTGTCCCTCTTTCCACTTTTTAAACTTGTCCTTTTTGTCTTTCAATTTATCAGAGAGTTCTTTATGCAGCCATGCTGGTTTCTTTTGAGAGCTGTTATTTTTCTTCTTCATTGGTATTGTGCTAGACTGGGCTTTTATAATCTCACTTTTCAAAATTTCCCAGGCTTCTTGAGTTGTTTTCCCCTTGAGGAATCTCATCAATGGAATCCTTCCCAAGCTCTCTCGAAGTTTATTGAAATTAGTTCTCATAAAATCCAAAATTCTAGTTTGATTTTGTTCTATTGCTTGTGCTTGCATAATGTTGAATTCTAATATTACATGATCACTCCCTCCCCACAAAGTTCCTGTAGCTTCAACACCTTCTTTCATTTCATCTCTGTTGGTGAGAATTAAGTCCAATATGACTGATCCCCTTGTTCCCTTCTCTACTTTTTGGGAAACAAAGTTGTTTACTAGGTTTGTCAGGAACCTGTTTGATCTTCCACTCTGTGAAGAGTTTGTCTCCCAGATGATGTCACGGTAGTTAAAATCCCCCATTACTATTGTGATGTGCTTCCTACATACCTTAATTAACTGACTAGCAAAAAGTGTTTCGATTTCCTCTGTTTGATTGGGTGGCCTATAGTATACACCTATTTTTCCCCCTTTGATATTGACCCAAATGCATTCAAGACAGTTTTCATCATTGTTGTGCTCTATTTCTGTAGAAATGTAGTTATTTGTTATACAATATATAGTGCAACTCCACCTCCTCTTTTATTTGGACTATTTCTTTTAAATAATTTAAATCTCTTTAGCTGTATATTCCATTTGTGGCTTTCATCCCACCAAGTTTCCGTAATGACAATATACATATACATATACACACATGCATAACATATACATATACAAAAAGTCAGGCAGCATTTAATATCTATCTGCCAAAATAAATCTATTTTGCCTTTTTTTCTCTATTCTCAGCAATTTTGACTAAGAGCATTTATAATTAAAAATGCTGAATTTTCACAGAATAATTTCATAGAATCAGAATGTTTAGGCAAATTTCTTCCCTAATTTAGTTTTGGATTTATGAGATCTTTATTAAATCTTTGCTCAAATCCTGACTACTCAGGAAAGGACTTTTCAGTTAACTAGAGTCTTTGGTATGTCAAATATCAATTCTCTGTAATGTGTATTTTCTCCATAGATAACATAGCAATTTTTAAAAAACCTACTGGCATCATGCCTTCTTTCTCTTACAAGACAATTTGGAAACAAGCATCTCATTGCTTCAAAGGATATGTTTTTGTGTATATAGTGCTCTATGCAGCTCCTGTTACACTGAGAATTGTAACAAAAAACCTAAGGATCTAATTAATAATAATAATAACAACAACAATAACAATTTGAGGATTTTACTATTTCATGTTTGTGAAATCTTATAAGCTATGATCATATTAATGTGAACAGCAGTTAAGATAGGAGAACTTGTTCTGACATAGTTATTCCAACAAATCTATCATTATAAGCTAGTTGCCAACTAAAACCAAATGCCACACACAAGTGTTTTCTGGAATTACTGTAGAATGGCAAAGTAAATATTTTGCTTCAGAGAATGTTCAGAACAATTTTTATATTTCTTTTATGTTTTATATTTTATATATAAATATATTTTATATTATTGTCATATTAAAACAAGCCTAGAAGGTCGATATTTTACCTCCACATAAATTAAATTCTAATCAGTAGGACTGATAGAGATTTATTTTGGTTTTACATTACTAATAATTATAGCTTCACATACAGATTCCAGAGTCTTATATGCTACTCAAAGTTGTTTGTAAAGAGGAAAAATTGAATTAATATTCTAGTCTACATTTAGTCCTAACAAAGAATATGACTTTTAGCTAATAAATTTGGCTTCTGAAATAAATACAATAACACATCTTTATAAAGAAACCTGTGCTAGCTCCTGTCATTCTTATTTTTTAGATTCTCATATATTTCTTGGCCATGAAAACAACTAACGATTATGTGCAACATTTTAGAGATTCACATATTGGAATTTAAAGTTGCTAGCACAGCATACAATCAACATACTGGGCCTGGCTAAGAGCTTATAGTTATTTTGCTTTGCTATTATAGCAATCACTTTATCACACAGGAAATTTTGTTGTACTAATATAGCATCTGACAATGTAGACCTATGGCCCAGTAGACCTAACAAGCAGAAAAAACTTGCAAGTATATGATTTTCTATTTTGTTTAAAGATTAAAAAACAACCTTTAATGTAGTGTAACATCCATTTATTTTAGAACACATCAATTTTTAAAAATACAATAATCCAATATTTTTCAAATATTCCATCAGATAAATAATGAAAAATTGATGGATTGCTGTGTTGTGAAGTAATTCAATTTTAATTATATAAACTGATTACTTTTATTATATTGAATTGTATTATATTAATTTCATTTCAGCACAAATTCAGATGTGCCAATTATATTATTGCCTATTATATAATATTATATTATATAAACTGGAGTTCTTTCCAACATTCTTGGACATTTAGGTTTATCTTTAATATTATAGTGGGTATTAGTTCTTAAATAAAAAAGTCAACATATTACAGTGATTAGAAGAAAAGAGCATTAAAGATAAGATGGAAACAGGTTTCTAATGCTTTAGGCATGGATTACAGTTGAAATCCAACCCAGAAATGGAAATAGTCCTAAATATTCTTGTTTATCTGCATTACAATGTCAAGCCATCTGTACTTAATTGTATAACAACAAATTGTCTAACGATCTGGATCAATTTAGGTGTAAAGCCTCTTGTAAACATGTTTACATTTGTATAATTTAAATAAGAAAAAAATGTGATCCTCCTTTAAAACATTTTTCTTTTTTCAATTGATAAGCCCATTGATATTGATATTGATATTACAGATAAAGAAAAAACAGAAACATATTTTTGTAATAAAAATGAACAGTCCAGTCTTAAAATACTGAAAGAGTGATGAGGATTCAGTTCCGAATGTGTGAATTTCATAACATCTAACAAATTTCATTTTTGCACAGACTCCCCACCATCACCAAAGGAGAGGATTTCCTTTTAAGTGTGTAAAGAAAAAAAATGAAGCTTATTTCTACAGTGTGTGTGTGTGTGTGTGTGTGTGTGTATGTGTGTGTGTGTTTATAATTGGTTCGCTTGTTCATTTTTTAAAGATTACTTTCAGTGAAGTTCCCAGAAAGGCTGCAAACATAATAATAGCAAAAACTGTATTTATGTATTTATTTAATGGATTTATAGAAAGAAACTGTATAACTCAAACAATAAACAAGGAAAAATAATCATCCAACGTTAAAAAAGAATGACTAATAAATAAAATATAAAATGGCAACCAAACATGAAAATCAGACTATCAGAGGAAGATTCTACTCAACTGAACCCACATGCCTGGGAGAAAAGCCAGGTCTTAACAGCTTTCCTTACAGGCAATGAGAAAGCAATTTATTAAATACAATGATCGCATTTGACTACCGTACTTGAATTTAAAGCAAATAAATGTAAAATGCCTGGGGAATAAAAGCTTACAGCTATGCAAATTAGGTAAAATTAGAGTGGTTTACTCTGGAGCTGAGGGAGTTGAAGTGGGAGAAGGGATGTCTAGACTCTAGATCATCACTCACACTATATTGTGCATGAACTCAACTCAGGTTAGAACTATGATTAAGACATACCTCATGGCAATAAGAAAGGCAAAGCACCAGCACTCCTCTGCCCTTATTGCATTTATGGATAGCTATCCTGCAACCCTCTTTCAGGGGATGTAGTCCCTCTTGGGTACAGGAGGCTTGGAGAACACTTTACAAGACCATGCAAAAGAATTTGTTCAGCATGGTGGTGCAGTGGTTAGAATGCAGTATTGCAGGCTAATTCTGCTGACTGTCGACTGCCAGCAGTTTGGCAATTCGAGTCTCACTGGCTCAGGGTTGACTCAGCCTTCCATCCTTTCAAGACCTGTACAATGAGGACCCAGATTGTTGCAGGCAATATGTTGACTCTGTAAACCACTTAGAGAGCGCTTTTAAAGCACTGTGAAGCAGTAATTAAGTCTAAGTGCTATTGCTATCTGTTAGACAAAGTTGTTTGAATTGTCTCAAAGTTAGGTGCTGGTTTTCTTGTAGCTCCAAGGGAGATACCTGGGGTGAAGCCTCACTTAGTTATCTGTAATTTCCTTGAGCCTGTTAGGCCTGATGAAGTGATCAGGGTCTTTAGGGCTCACCCATCTGTTCTTTAGATCTATGCCACTCCTGGCTTGTTCAAGCAAACCAGGAGGTGGCATGAGTGCACTGCTAATGATAAATTCCTTCTTGAGGAATGGAGTCATTAATTTAATCTTAAAGAGGTCTTGGTCCACCCCTTCCTCAAGAACCTATCACTGGACCACATGATACTGGATAATTTTCATCCAGTATTTATTGAGTCTTGTTTTGGGAAGGTCATTGAGAAGGAGTTTATACAGCATCTCCAAAGAGTCTTGGAGGAAGCAGATTATCTGGATCCTTTTCATTCAAAATTCAGACCTGAGTAAAGAACAAAAATAGGTTTGGTTGAGTTTCTGAATGATCACTGGCCTGAGCAGAATTGGATTATTCCAAACAGTTCAAGCTCAAGATCCATAAAAAACAGTTTTTTTTCTATAATATATAATGTACACAATGTAATGTATATAATTTTTATATAAAAATTTATATATTTTATCTATAAAACTAGAATTTGCTGCCATCAGTTGTAGTAATGGGGGCAATTGTTATAATCAACAATTTAAATTTGGCTTTTTTTTTTCTATTCTCCTCTCTTATTTAACATCTACACAAGACTATTGAGTGAGTTCATCCATCACCATGAGGTTGAGGTATCATCAATATGCTGTAATCCTTGACTGAGATGGGTGATCAAAGAAATTGAAAAAATAATACTCGTGCTAGACAGCACACAGCAAAAGTCAGAGAGGATCTTTCATTTATTTTCTACAGGCTGTTAAAACAGGCTAACGCTCAAGAAGAGGAGAAAGAAAAAGAAAACAAGGAGCAAAGGGAAGCTACCAAACAATATCCACTCAGGAGACTCAAATACACTTTCTCCAGTCATTCTCCTGCAATAAATCCTGAAGATATGCTGAAATTGAAGATCTTATACAAGCATAACTAATTTAAGTAGATTGAATTCATTTTATTTAGAACTCTCTGTGTATCATTGTGTCCCTTTACTCATCTTTTCCAATAATTTTCTTTTTTATATTTAAAGATAGAAGATTTGATTTCATTGTTGTGAAAGGAAACATCTCATTAAATTTTTTGCTACATGCAGGATTCGTAGCTTGCACAGCTACCCTTATATCTTTAAATTTGCTTTTTCTGGGCTTGATTCCAACCCTTTTGCTTTCTTAAGGTTGAGCAAAAGGAGAAATCCTTGGTGGGAATGGGAAGAACACACCAGCAAGACCAACTAAAGCTACTTTTCTCAAGCCCTTTACCCCAGAAAAACCTATTAAATAATTTTCTGGTCTCAGAGAACAAACAAATCCAAAGAAACAAACCTAAAAACTTCATAATCACAATTCGATTCTTACTATGTTACAGAGCACCTGATTATGACATCGAACATGTAAACAAGCTAAATACATTACTAACATGGGCTGCATCCTGTCCATACCCTTTTATCTTTCTTGGCGATTTCAATCTACCTCATATTGACTGGACCCTAAATGATTGTACAACTGAAATCATACACACAACCTTCTACAATGCTATTACAAATCTGGGACTGGAACAACTAGTAACCAACAACACTAGACTAAACAACTGCCTCGATCTCATCTTCTGCAATAGTTTGAATTTAATTTACGGAATACAAACTAAACCCTTTTCCAGCAGTGACCACAATATGATTGACTTTTGTCTCAACATACGCCCACACAAAAATCACCACAATGATGTAATCCCCAATTGTAACTTCAAAAAAGGCAACTATGATCTTATAGACAACGATCTCTCATCCCTTGATTGGCAATCTCTATTCACTGGATGCAATACTGTTGAAGACCATTACAACATTTTTACTTGAAGTCAAAAGAGTCATCAAACTATATGTACCAACAACAACTCCCAAAACAAAACAAAAAACAAATTACCCATAACAATAAGGAAACTTCAATCCAAAAAGAGATCACTCTGGCGGAAAAACAAATCTGGTCACGCCCAATTTCAAAAGCCGATACAAAAATTTATGCCACCAGATAAAGACCGAATGCACCAATTATCACATTAAACAAGAGGAAAACCTTCTAAGCACCAATTCCACCCATGCTTTTTACAATTTTGTAAACAACAAACTAAAAGACTCAAGGTCTATCCCACCCTTGATAGGACCTGATGGTAAAGACTGCAACGACGACACCATTAAAGCCAACATCTTTAACACATTCTTCGGCTCAGTATTTGTAAACAGCAATGGATCATGCCCAGTATTTCCTAGCCGTACCACAGATAACAACAATGATCTAATACACATATCGATTTTACAGAAGACAATGTTGAAAAAGCATTACGCAATCTAAAACCATCTCTATCTATTGGACCGGATGGAATATGTGCCTACTTCTTAAAAAAGCTATCCACTGCCATAGCCAAACCTCTAAGCATAACCTTTGAAAAATCTTTCAGGACCAGCTCCTTGCCTCAACCTATGGTCACAAGCCACAGTCATCCCCATCTTCAAAAAGGGAGACCCAAGCCTAGTTGAAAATTACAGACCAATCTCCTTATGCTGCGTCACCTGTAATTATTAACCAATCCATCATCCTCCACTTAGAGACAAACAACCTACTCTCCAATAAACAATTTGGTTTCAGAAAAAAACTATCCTGTAATCTGCAACTCTTACACTGCAAAAACATATGGGGGCGTGCATAAGCGCACCAACGTGCCTACCGTCCCTGTCCTATTGTTTTTCTTATTCTTCTTTTATTTTTCTTATATGTGCCCATTTCATGTATTCACAACTATGTATATACACTTATACTTATTATCTTGTAAACAATTGGCAAATCAAATAAATAAATAAATAAAAATAAATATGGACGAAACAACTCGACCAGGGCAAAGCAATAGACACAATCTACATAGACTTCTGTAAAGCCTTTGATTCAGTGGTACACGACAAACTACTCCTAAAAATAAAATCCTATGGTATCTCTGGACAACTGAATAACTGGATAGAAGCATTCCTGTCAAACAGACAACAAATGGTCAAAATTGGGAGCGTCCTATCAAATTCTGTACCTGTCAATAGTGGTGTCCCCCAAGGCAGTGTTCTAGGACCAACTCTCTTCATACTCTACATAAATGACCTCTGTGATCATATTAAGAGCAATTGCGTTCTTTTCGCTGATGATGTAAAGCTGTTCAATACCACAGACAATACTGCTACCCTACAAAAAGATCTTGACTATGTATCAGAATGGTCAAACAAATGGCAACTTCAAATCTCAACAAATAAATGCTCTGTCTTACATATTGGCAAAAAAATCAGAAAATAAAATACAAGCTGAATAGTCAAGATCTTGTTGATGACCCAAGCTCTGTAAAGGACCTTGGAATACTCACCTCTAATGATCTAAGTGCTAGAGCCCACTGCAACTACATAGCCAAAAAGGCATTAAGAGTTGTTAACCTAATCCTATGTAGCTTTTTCTCTGGTAATATCACACTACTAACCAGAGCATACAAAACATTTGCTAGACCAATACTCGAATACAGTTCATCAGTCTGGAACCCACATTACGTATCTGATATTAGCACAATTGAGAAAGTCCAGAAATATTTCACAAGAAGAGTTCTCCACTCCTCTACCTGTTGTAGAATACCTTATGCCACCAGACTTGAAATTCTAGAACTAGAAAACCTTGAATTACGCCGCCTTCGGTCTGATTTAAGCATGGTATATAAAATCATACATTGCAATGTCCTACCTGTCAATGAATACTTCAGCTTCAACCATAACAACACAAGAGCACACAATAGATACAAACTCAAAGTTAACCGCACCAAACTTGATTGCAGGAAATACGACTTCAGCAATAGAGTGGTCAATGTCTGGAATACTCTACCCGACTCTGTAGTTTCTTCCCCAAACCCCAAAAACTTTAACCTTAGACTGTCTACTATTGACCTCACCCCTTTCCTAAGAGGTCTGTAGGGGGCGTGCATAAGCGCACCAACGTTACCATCCCTGTCCTATTGTTTCTCTTATTCTTCTTTTATTTTTCTTATATGTACCCATTTCATGTATTCACAACTATGTATACACTTATACTTATTATCTTGTAAACAATTGGCAAATCAAATAAATAAATAAATAAATAAATAATGCTAGTCATTTCTAATCTAGCCACATTTTGCATAGTTTAAAACAACACTAAAGAGATAGGCCAGCAGCTGAGTTTATAGAAATTACCACCACT
>NC_142013.1:41989800-42009392 GCF_049901735.1 Notechis scutatus
AAGAACTGTTCTAATATGTATGAGAAAAAGTTGGATCATCGAAAGTTAAAATTGACCTGTAGGACCCCAAATATAACACAGCACTTTTTGTTGATTTTTTCAGATCAGTGAGAAAACTGCATCAGAGGCTATGAGTGATAAAAGTCGATTCCCTTTTTTCCATCCAATGCTCCCCAAAGAAGGGTTTCAATACCAGCAATTGTCCAACTGCTCCTCCATTTTGGATGGACTTTGATTGGTCTCTTTGCTCCAGACACAGAGAAGGTAGAAAATTTCATGAGAACTTAACTTCCCATGCTTGTGAGAATGCAATTTGTGTTGTTATATCACAACAATTCTCAGTGACTGGAAACACAGCAGAAGCTCTTTATCAGGATGCCTCTCTAGGTGGAAACAAGTCAGTCTTTGTTCATTTCATAGAATTTGAGTCCATTTCTGACAGAATTCTTCCCTTCCATTTAACACTTAGGCATTTACCAGAACCTATTCAAGGGAAAGTCTGGATCATGACAATGGTTGGAGTATATTCAATGAAAAAGAGCCAACATCCCCACCAGTATATATAGGGAGACGCCAGCTCTGATCAAGCTTTTGCTTGCACAAGCACGAAGCCAAAATCACCAGCCTGAAGATGGCGAGTGGGACCTCGTCGAAACGCTGCCACGATGTCTTTCAATCTTACACGGGAAAAGACCCAAACACGCCAAGATCTGCATACCCGCACTGTGAAAATCTATTAATATATATATATATATATATATATATATATATATATATATATATATATATATATATATATATGTATGTATGTATGTATGTATGTATGTATGTATGTATGTATGTATGTATGTATGTATGTATGTATGTATGGTATTCAGCTTTGTTCGGCTATTTCTCCCACATCATTGTAGTTGTGCTTTTTAAAGTTGTAGCAACGCTTCGGAGAATCTCATCTGCCATCATCAGGCTTCTGTATGGTGTCTGTCTGTGAGTCACGCCCCACATTTGTTTCATAGTTTTAAATTTGGGGCAGCCTATTGCTGTGCCAGAATGGTTTTTTTCTTCATCCTGATTGGTTGGGAATCTTGGTCTGTGTTTTTTGGTCTTGGAGTTTGCTGTGTTCTGCTTGATTGGTGTTTCTAATATCTTCTGTCTGTTTTGTGGCTCTTTTTGTATCTTGATTGGCTGGCAACATTGTGTTCCTTTATTGGAGGCCTTTTGTGCAGCTTGGCCCGGTAAATGGATGGCTATCATTTGTTAGGAAGCTAGGTTTCATCTGGGTGCCTGGTTGGAGTGTGTTTGAGCTGGAGGTGGTCTGGGGATCTGTTTGTGCCCAGGTAGTTGACTTGGTTAGTGCTGTGGAGATTTTTTGAGCCAGGAGTGCAGAGCTTCCAAATGATTGACAGTCTGGGTGAATCATCTCTTCTATCTCATGCTTTCAGGTCTTTTTGCAATCTCTATGATTTCTCTGATGATTCTGTGGCTGGGGAGACCTGAAAGCATGAATAGAAGAGATGATTCCACCAGACTGTCAATCATTTGGAAGCCTGCACTCACAAACAAAAAAATCTCCACACCACTAGCCAGACAAACACCTGGGCACAAACAGATCCCCCAGATGAGATTCTGTCAAACGCTTGCTACAACTTTAAAAGCACAACTACAATGACGTGGGACAATACCTGAACAAAGCTGAATACCATACATGTGGGCACTACGAAAACTTAAGAATATACATACATACATATATACATATATATTTGTTTTCTGAGGTTCTCATGGTATTTGTATGTGGATCTTTGGTTATTCGGGTTTCCTCTGCGTAAGATTGGAAGTATCTAGGCAACGCTTCGACTGAAGTCTCATTCATCATCCTCAGGCTTGTGTCTTCAGCTCTGTGCTTCTCAGAGTGATGTGAGCTTGCAGCTGCTTTCTTCCTTTTAACTGCTAGTGGGGGTGTGACTTGATTGGGTGAGGGCTTGGCTGTGTTCTGATTGGGTAGGGGTGTGTTCTCATTGGTTGGGGTTTGGCTGTGTTCTGATTGGCTGGGGGCTGGCCATGTTCTGATTGGCTGGAGGTGTGTTCTGTTCAGGTGGGGGCTTGGTTGTGCTCAGGTTAGTCTTAGTTGCTGGGGGATTTGAGCTGGTGAGCTGTGATCTTGCTGTTTGGCTTCGAGTTCATGGTCGTGCTGCATCTTCATGGTGGGGGTCAGTTCGGCCATGTATGGCTCGGAGGGGTTTGAAGTGGGTAATGATGCAGCTGCAGTGCGGCTCAGGTCCGTGGTCGTGTCTCATCTTCTGTGTGGGTGTGAGTCTGCTTTTTACATGGAAGTGTGGTGTTGGCATCTTGTGGCCCTCGTGGGTGTGGGTCTGGTGTCATTCTTCATGTTAGGTACTGCCTGTTCATGAGGGCGGGTTTCCAAATGGCTGGTAGGCGGGAGGTGTCATCTCTTTTATTCATGCTTTGTATGTTTTCATCTCTATGGCTTCTCTGATTATTCTGTTGTTGAAGTGTTCGGTTTTAGCGATAGTTCTGGTATTTTTAAAGTCAATCTCATGTCCTGTGGCTTTGAGGTGTTGGACCAGGAGGAGGTCGGTTCTTCTTTTGATTGAGTTCTTATGTTCTTCAATGTGCACTTATTCTTCTGTTAGTTTGTCCAATGTATGTGGTGGGGCAGGCAGTGCAAGGGATTTCGTATACTCCTTGGTTTTCTAACTCGATTTTTTCTTTAGGGTTTCTTAGATGGTGGATATTTTTCTGTTTGTGCAGAATGCTGTTTAATGTTGTGTTTTTGGAGGATCTTGCTGATTTTGTCTGTAGTGCATTTTATATATGAGAGGAGGGCTTTGGCTGCTCTCTTTGTTCTCTGTCTTGGATTTTGGTTGGGGTTTCTTTTTGGATTAGGTGGGTAATTTTCTTTCTTTGGAATCCATTGGCTGTTAGTACATTGGTGAGAGTGTTTAGTTCGGTTTTTAGGTGTTGTCTGGGTCGGCTAAGCATTTTGTTCTGGAGATGAGTGTCTCAAGCATGGAATTTATCTGTGCTGGGTGGTGGTGTGAGAGTGCGTTTAGATAGCGGTTTGTATGTGTTTTCTTCTGGTAGATGGTGTGTCCTAGGGAGCCATTGATTTTTTGTATATCAAGACATCTAGGAAGGGAAGTTGATTGTTAGCTTCTGTTTCCATGGTGAATTGTATTTTGGGGTGTAGGCTGTTGAGGTGTGTGAGGAAGTTGTTCAGTTTTTTCTTTCCCGTGTGGCCAGATTATGAAGGTGTCATCTCCGTATCTGAGCCAGAGTTTGGGTTTGTCGATCATATTTTTCTAGAGCTTGTGTTTCAAAGTGTTCCATGTAGAGGTTTCAAAACCGACGAACAACACCTAAAAACCGAACTACACACTCTCACCAACGTACTCACGTGGGGGCTTGGCTGTGTTCTGATTGGGTGGGGGTGTGTTCTCATTGGTTGGGGATTCGGCTGTGTTCTGATTGGTTGGGTGGTTGGCTGTGTTCTGATTGGCTGGAGGTGTGTTCTGTTCGGGTGGGGGCTTGTTGTGCTCAGGTTAGTCTTAGTTACTGGGGGATTTGAGCTGGTGAGCTGTGATCCTCCTGTTTGGCTTCGAGTTCGTGATCGTGCCGCATCTTCATGGTGGGTGTCAATTCACTTCATGTATGGCTTGGAGGGGTTTGAAATGGGTAGTGATGCAGCTGCAGTGCGGCTTGTGGTCCGTGGTGGTGTCTGATCTTCTGTGTGGGTGTGAGTCTGCTTTCACGTGGAAGTGTGGTGGTGGCATCTGGTGTGGCCCTTGTGGGTGTGGGTCTGGGGTCATTCTTCATGTTAGGTACCTATCCATCATATGTGCAGTAGAATCGAGCCTTACCAAATTAAATACAGATGAAGTTGATAAAATAAGACACCAAGTTACCAACATCCTATGCACAAGCAAACCACCCAAAAGCAACTTGCAGAAAGAAGAAATTAAAGCTCTACAAACCCTGAAAAGAGATAGCAGTATAATCAAACTCCCAGCAGACAAAGGGAATGCCACAGTAGTAATGGACAGAAAAGACTATGAAACAAAATTGACAGACCTACTCTAAGTCTCCACATACAAACCCACAAAGACAGACCCAACCACATATCTGGAAAAATTAACCAAGAAGAAAATTATAACCAGCCACATGAGCAAAGAGATCCAACAGACGATCATACCAAGAAAAAAAATCTTCCAGATGCCCCAAACGATACGGCCTCCCAAAAATACACAAAGAAGGCATACCCTCAGACCCATAGTCAGCTCCAGAGGAGCACCACTACAAAACCTAGCTAAACACTTAGCAAAACAGCTACAGCCCCATGCTGAAACAGCAGCTTCACATGTACAAAACTCATACCACTTCTTTGGAAATGATCAAAGATCTACACCTGGAGCAAGAAGATCTGCTTGTAAGTTTCGATGTGGTTTCACTATTCACTCAAGTCCCACTTAAAGAGACCCTTGAAATCATCAAAATAAATACCAACCAGCTAAACACCCTCATGGGACTAACAGAACACTGCTTAACCAACACATATTTCATATACAAAAGACAAAGATATAAACAAATTGGAAGGAGCCCCTCATGGGATCACCACTGTCACCCGTCATTGCAAACCTGTTCATGGAAGAATTCAAATCCAGAGCCCTGGCCAATGCCATCCGCAAACCCAAACTATGGTTAAGATACATCAATGACACATTCGTTATTTGGCCCCATGGAAAAGAAAACCTAAACAATTCCCCTAACACACCTAAACAGCACACACCCCAAAATCAAGTTCACCATGGAAACGGAAACAAACAAACAACTACCATTCCTAGATGTACTAATCTACAAAAAAAACAGATGGCACACTAGGACACACCGTATACCAGAAGAAAACACACACTAACCACTACCTCAACGCCCAATCCCACCACCACCCGGCACAGATAAACTCCGTGGCTAAAACACTAATTACTAGAACCAAACGCCTGGCAGACAAGACACACATTAAGACTGAACTATGCACCCTGACTAAAGTACTGACAGCCAACGGCTTCCACAAAAGCAAAATCACCGGCTTGATCCACAAAAACACTGAGACATAATGGAGACCCAAAAGATGAACAGACCTATGGAACAGCTGTCCTGCCCTACATAAGAGGTACTACAGACAAAATCAGTAAGATACTACACAGACATCACATCAAGACTGCCTTCAATACAGACAGAAAAATAGCAGCCATCCTTAGAAACCCCAAAGATAAAATTGACCTGGAAAACTAAGGCATATACGAAGTCCCCTGTGCATCATGCCCGGCCACATACATTGGACAGACCAATAGAAGAATAAGTACCCACCTGGATGAAAACATACATAGAGTACCCGCTTAAAACTTAAGAATATATATATATATATATATATATATATATATATATATATATATATATATATATATATATATATATATATATATATATATGTGTTTTCTTTAAGTTTTCGCGGGTACTTACATGTATGGTGTCTCGGCTTGGTCTCGGTATTTTCCCACGCCATTGTAGTTCTTTAAAGTTGTAGCAACGTTTCAGCAGAATCTCATCTGCCATCATCAGGCTTCTGTATTGTATATATATATTCATTCTTAAGTTTTCACTTGGTACTTACATGTATGTTTTCATCCAGGCGGATTCAGGCGGGATCCATATATATATGGATCTTTGGTTATTCGGGTTTTCTCCCGCTAAGATTGGAAGTATCTTGGGCAACGTTTCGATGAAGTCTCATTCATCATCTTCAGGCTTCTGTCTTTGGCTCTGTGCTTCTCAGAGTGATGAGCCTGCAGCTGCTTCTTCCTTTAACTGCTAGTGGGGGTGTGACTTGATTGGTTGGGGGCTTGGCTGTGTTCTGATTGGGTGGGGGGTGTTCTCATTGGTTGGGGGTTTGGCTGTGTTCTGATTGGTTGGGGTTGGGCCATGTTCTGATTGGCTGGAGGTGTGTTCTGTTCAGATGGGGGGCTTGGTTGTGCTCAGGTTGGTCTTAGTTACTGGGGGGATTTGAGCTGGTGAGCTGTGATCTTGCTGTTTGGCTTCGAGTCTCGTGGTCGTGCTGCATCTTCATGGTGGGGGTTCGGTCATGTATGGCTCAGGGGGTTGAAGTGGGTAGTGATGCAGCTGCAGTGCGGCTTCTGGTCTGTGGTCGTGTCTCATCTTCTGTGTGGGTGTGAGTCTGCTTTTTACATGGAAGTGTGGTGGTGGCATCTTGTGTGGCCCTCGTGGGTGTGGGTCTGGTGTCATTCATCATGTTAGGTACTGTCTGTTCATGAGAGCGGGTTTCCAAATGGCTGGTAAGCGGGAGGTGTCATCTCTTTTATTCATTCTGTGTGGGCATTTTTCTATCTCTATGGCTTCTCTGATTATTCTGTTGTTGAAGTGTTCGGTTTTGGCGATAGTTCTGGTATTTTTAAAGTCAATCTCATGTCCTGTGGCTTTGAGGTGTTGGACCAGGGAAGAGGTCGGGTTCTTCTTTTTAATTGAGTTCTTATGTTCTTCAACGCGTGCATTTATTCTCCTGTTAGTTTGTCCAATGTATGTGGTGGGGCAGGCGGTGCAAGGGATTTCGTGATACTCCTTGGTTTTCTAACCCGATTTTGTCTTTAGGGTTTCTTAGGATGGTGGATATTTTTCTGTTTGTGCAGAATGCTGTTTTAATGTTGTGTTTTTGGAGGATCTTGCTGATTTTGTCTGTAGTGCCTTTATATATGGGAGGAGGGCTTTGGCTGCTCTCTTTGTTCTCTGTCTTGGATTTTGGTTGGGGGTTCTTTTTGGATTAGGTGGGTAATCTTCTTTCTTTGGAATCCATTGGCTGTTAGTACGTTGGTGAGAGTGTTTAGTCTCGGTTTTTAGGTGTTGTTCATCAGCTAAGCATTTTGTTCTGGAGATGAGTGTCTCAGCTACGGAATTGATCTGTGCTGTGGTGGTGTAAGAGTGCATGTAGATAGCGGTTTGTATGTGTTTTCTTCTGGTAGATGGTGTTTCCTAGGGAGCCATTGGGTTTTTTGTATACCAAGACATCTAGGAAGGGAAGTTGATTGTTAGCTTCTGTTTCCATGGTGAATTGTATTTTGGGGTGTAGGCTGTTGAGGTGTGTGAGGAAGTTGTTCAGTTTTTCTTTCCCATGTGGCCAGATTATGAAGGTGTCATCTACGTATCTGAGCCAGAGTTTGGGTTTGTGATCATATTTTTCTAGAGCTTGTGTTTCAAAGTGTTCCATGTAGAGGTTTGCGATGACAGGTGAGAGGGGTGATCCTATGGGTGCTCCTTCTATTTGTTTGTATTTTTGTCCGTTGTAGGTGAAGTATGTATTGGATAGACAGTGGTTGGTCAGATCTAGGATGTGCTGGGGGGGTTGTATTTGTTTTGATGGCTGTCAAGGCTTCTTTTATTGGCACTTGGGTGAAGAGGGATATGACATCGAAGCTCACTAGTAGGTCGCTGGGTTGTAAGTTTTGTTTCTTTTATGATCTCGATGAACTGGAATGAGTTTCTTACATGTGAGTTGATGGATTCTGCATAGGGCTGTAGTTGTTTGGCGCAGAAATTTGGCTAGGTTTTGTAGAGGTGAGCCTATGGAGCTGACTATTGGTCTAAGTGGAGTTCCTTCTTTGTGGATCTTGGGGAGACCATAAAGCTTCGGGCATCTGGATGATTTCTCTCTGGGTATGATTCAAAAAGAACCAGCTCAAATCCCCAGTAACTAAGACCAACCTGAGCACAACCAAGCCCTACCTGAACAGAACACGCTCCAGCCAATCAGAACATGGCCAACCCCCAACCAATCAGAACACAGCCAAACCCCCAACCAATGAGAACACACCCCACCCAATCAGAACAGAACACAGCCAGGCCCCCACCCAATCAAGTCACACCCCACTAGCAGTTAAAAGGAAGAAGCAGCTGCAAGCTCACATCACTCTGAGAAGCACAGAGTTGAAGACAGAAGCCTGAAGATGATGAATGAGACTTCATCGAACGCGTTGCCTAGATACTTTCCAATCTTACGTGGGAGAAAAACCCGAATAACCCAAGATCGATCGATCGATCGATCCATCTATCTATCTATCTATCTATCTATCTATCTATCTATATATATATATATATATATATATATATATATATATATATATATATATATATGGCATTCGGCTTTGTTCAGGTATTTTCCCACGTCATTGTAGTTGTTCTTTTAAAGTTGTAGCAACGTTTCAGCAGAATCTCATCTGCCATCATCAGGCTTCTGTATAGTATTCGTCTGTGAGTCAGACTTTTACAGTGGTTTCAGATTTAAATTTGGGGCAGCCTATTGCTGTGCCAGAATGGTTTTTTCTTCATCCTGATTGGTTGCGAGTCTTGGTCTGTGTTTATTGGTCTCGGAGTTTGCTGTGTTCTGCTTGATTGGTGTCTCTAATATCTTCTGTCTGTTTTTGGCTCTTTTTGTATCTTGATTGGCTGGCAGCATTGTGTTACTTTATTGGAGGCCTTTAGTGCAGCTTGGCTTCGGGTAAATGGATGGCTATCATTAGTTAGGAAGCTGGGTTTCATCTGGGTGCCTGGTTGGGGTGTGTTTGAGCTGGAGGTATCAGGGGGATCTGTTTGTGCCCAGGTGTTTGCCAGGCTTGTGGTGTGGAGATTTTTTTGTTTGTGAGTGCAGGCTTCCAAATGATTGATAGCCTGGTGGAATCATCTCTTCTATTCATGCTTTCTGGTCTTTTTTCAATCTCTATGGCTTCTCTGATGATTCTGTGGCTAGGGTTTTCTATAGTGGCTAGGGTTTTGGTGCCATTGAAGTTGATGCTATGACCTGTGGCTTCCATGTGTTGGACTAGTGAGGAAGTGTGTTCCAGCTTTTTGACTGCATTTTTGTGTTCATCCAGGCGGGTACTTATTCTTCTATTGGTCTGTCCAATGTATGTGGCTGGGCATGATGCACAGGGACTTCATATGCCTTGGTTTTCCAGGTCAATTTTATCTTTGGGGTTGCTAAGGATGGCTGCTATTTTTCTGTCTGTTTTGAAGGCAGTCTTGATGTGATGTCTGTGTAGTACCTTACTAATTTTGTCTGTAGTACCTCTTATGTAGGGCAGGACAACACATATATATATATATTTGTTATGTCTCACCTATATTCACAAGTGAGAATACAGAGTTCCACAGTTCAAAACATCCAAACCAAAACAGAAGCAGACTAATAAAGGGTTAACAGTACTTATTCCAGTCCTTGGCAGACTTCCCGGAATCTGTCTGGTAATTCAGAATGTCCATAAATTACAAAGGCCGCTCCACACATATCCTTTCGAGACATCAAACACTTTGCTTCCAAGCAAAGTTTGAGACTCATCACGCCTCCTTAAATCACCTGGATTGGTGTGTCAATCTCCCTAATCACTGTCTGACTTGGCGCCTGCCCTCAGCTTGACGTTTCAGTCTCCTCCTAGTTTTGGTGTCAAGCCACGATCTGTCAGCTTCCCTACTCGAAGCCTCTGACTCATTTTGTGGATCAGTTGCTGGCATGAATGAGGTCGAAGGTTCTGGCGAGGAGTGTCTGTCCGACAACCTCTCATCCCCCTGGCTCACATCTGTGTCCTCTAATAATTCAGACTCCACATTCACAGCAGGTTCCAGCCTTTCATCATCAGAATCATCAGAGTCAAAACTCCCAGCAGGATCGATCCTTCCAGTAACAACACTATCCCTCACCGCAGGGCCCTTCCCCCGAGTCTGACGATCAGAATGTGGTTTTGAAGGGAATTGTGCATAATATATGCGAATAAGATCTGGGCCATGCACCTTGGATACATCCTTCCAAGAGCGAATCTCCGTTTCATTTTCCAGTCTTCCCATGAAGTACTGGAATCGTCCCTTCAGCCATCGTGAATCATAAATTCTGACCACTGTAGTATCCATAACAGGTTCAGTGCTGAGCCTGGATGGAGAACCTGTATCTTCTGGAGAGCGGAGAGTACACCCATGGAGTGTCAGGTACTAACAGGGAGCGATGAAAAACAGGGTGAATGCGCATGGAGCGCGGTAAAGTGAGTCGATAAACCACCGGATTAATAACTGCCTCGATAGGGAAGGGACCAATAAAGTGATGATCCAACTTCCTAATCGGACGATCGACCAAGATGTTTCGTGACAACCACACCTTGTCTCCCACAGCCAATGGAGGCGCGCTCGACGCGAATGATCTGCGAAACGCTTATAATCTGCTTTCGCTCGCTCCAATTGTCTAGAAATTAATTGATGCACCGCATATAACTCCCACAAAAATCTCGTATGGTCCGAACTGGAGAATCCGCTGATTGACAGGGGGAGAAACCTCGGATGATAACCCACATTGGCATAAAAGGCGTCATGTGGGTGGAGGTGTGCCGAGAATTATTAAAGGCAAACTCTGCCAATGGAAGATAGGTCACCCAGTCGCTTTTGCCGCTGATTTACAAAACATCTGAGGTATTGGGCAAGGATGCCATATATCTTCTCAGTCCCGCCATCGGTTTCCAGGTGGTGTGCCGATGCTAAACATACTTGTACTCGTAGGGCGTTCATTAGACTTTTCCAGAATTGAGCGGTGAACTGAACACCGCGATCTGAAACAACTCTGTCCGGTAGGCCATGTAAACGGAACACGTGTTGTATGAAAAGCTGGGCAGTAACATGAGCCGAGGGTAATCTCCTACACGGGATGAAATGGGCCATCTTAGTGAGCATGTCAACCACCACGAGCACTGTCGTACAAACCCGACAAAAGGGGCAAGTGCGTTAGAAAGTCCATGGAGATCGCTTCCCATGGTCTGCTCGGAGTCGGAAGTGCTTGAAGAAGTCCAGGAGGTGCACCCGATGCCACTTTCGCTTGTCGACATTGTACGCAAGAAGCGACTTTGGAAGACACATCGTGCTCGAACCCGAGGCCACCAAAAAGTCCGAGTGACCAAGTGCAGGGTTTTGTGAAACCAAAATGACCAGCAGCGGGTTGTCATGACATTGCGTCATGATGAGGGCTCTAAGCGCCCTGGTGGGTACGTATAATAAATCCCAATGTCTTAGCAAGCCCTCTTCAAAGGACCATGGGGAATCAGGTCCGACTTCCCCTTCTCTGCTGCGTCCATGCGCCCAATCGCTGCGCCTCCCATATTCGAGCCCGTAAATCTACCGGATCTTGAAGTACGCCAAGGATTCCAGTGGCAACACCGCTCGTGGAGGAAGAGGATCCTCGGACCGATATATTCGGGTTCAGACAATGCGTCTGCCCTCCGATTTTGACCACTTGGAACATAAGTGACGGAGAAATTGAACCTTTGCGAAAAACAACGACCACCGGATCTGGCGTTGGTTCAACTTTTTAGTGGTAGACAAATGTTCTAAGTTTCGTGATCCGTCCGAACCTCTACCTTGTGCCGAGCCCTCTAGATGATGTCTCCAGGTCTCAAATGCAGCCTTAATAGCCTACAACTCTTTTTCCCAGATGGTGTATTACGCTCAGAAGCTGTGAGCTTCCTAGAATAGTATGCGCAAGGGAAAAGAGGCGTGCCATCCTTTGGAGCTTGCAACAATACTGGGCCCAATAGCGACATTAGAGGCATCTGTCTCGACCACAAATGGACGATTCAGATCAGGATGCCTCAATATCGCTCGCCACAAACGCTTTCTTTAAAGTTTCAAAAGCCTGTTGTTGCGGGGCCCCCACAGAAATGGGACCTTCTTACGGAGGAGCTGAGTGATGGGATCCATTAACTTAGCAAAACCCGGAATGAACGTCCTATAGTAATTGGCGAACCCCAAAAGACGTTGCACGTCCTTGACTCGACGAGGGGCTTCCCAACTACACAAGGCCTCGACTTTTTAGGGTCCATAGCAATGCCCTCGGGAGAGATGATATGCCCTAAAACTCTATCGACGACTGAAAAAGAAGCACTTCTCCAGTTTCACGAGAGTTTATGCTCCCAAGACGTTGAAGCACTTGACGAACCTGCTGAAGGTGGTGATCTCTGGACCGAGAGTAGATTAAAATATCGTCCAGATACACCATGACACACCTATCCAGCATGTCCCGGAAAATGTCGTTCATCAAATGCTGGAATACAGCGGAGCATTGGTCAGACCAAATGGCATGACGGTGTACTCGAAATGACCATAACGAGTGCCAACGCCGCCTTCCACTCGTCCCCCTTGTGCATCCGAACCAGGTTGTAGGCCCCACGCAGATCGAGTTTAGTGAAGATAGTAGCCTCCGCAACCGCTCCATCAATTCCGGAATGAGCGGCAAGGGATAGCTATTCCTCACTGTGATGGAGTTCAACCATCGGTAGTCGCAGCATAGACGAAGTTCTCCTGACTTCTTTTTAACAAAAAGAACGGGAGCCGAAAGAGGGGACGACGAGGGTCGATAAATCCCCGAGCTAAGTTTTTATCTAAAAACTCTCGGAGTGCAAACCAACTCGGGTTCCGACATGGAGTATAACCGCCTTTGGCAATGGAGCATCCAGTATCAGGTCCACAGGACAATCATAAGCACGATGTGGTGGTAATTGGTCTGCCTCCTGTTCGCTGAAAACATCGGAGAAGTCCGACAGCTCCCAAGGTATTGAGAGAGCAGGAGCGGCGATATCTTGGCCAGCGCAGACATGTCTCAGGTGGTCCACACATTGGAGACTTGGAAAAGAAATGGCGTTCTGCGCCCAAGCCACCAACGGATTGTGCAAACGCAGCCAGGACATTCCGAGAACCAAAGGGAGATGGAGGTTCGAGGTGACATAAAACTTACTGTCTCCTCATGATCCCCAATAAGCATACGCACTGGCTGGTGGGCGAAACGAATGGGCCCAGACTTGAGTTCATGCCCATCTACGGTTTCCACCTTCTTAATAACAAATTTTATTAATTTTCAAAGACAATACACAGACAAACAAAACATAAAACATAAGAACATAAAACATCTTTTCTAAAAACTGCTTAACAAAACAAATAAAACATCTCATTTAAATACATTACTCTTTTCCAACTTCTCACTGTTTCTTCCTTTATTTCTGTTCAATTTTATTCATTAAACTTATACTTTCATGTATTTCATATTACTATATTTCATATTATTACTATTTCATATGTTCTTATCCAACATCATTAATCCTCGATAAACAAACATAAGCAAACAAAATACATAACATAAAAACATAAAACTTTTTTAGAAAGCGACTTAACCCGGTTATAACTTTTTGTACAGACATAAATCAAATTCATGCTCACCTTATATACTATTTCATATCTTCTCTTTTCACTCTCTTAATTCTATTTTATTTATTTAATCTCAATTTAAATCATTATACTTGTATCTTTTGTCTGTTCTTTTTCAATTATCTATTTATCTTTTCTCTTTACCACAAACTTTTTCCTGTAATCACTGGTTGAAGTATGACACCTTTCTATTTCCCCCAAATTTAACACTTAAAATAATACATAGTTTCTATTCTGATTCTGCTTAGTACATTCTACATAACATTTTAAAATATAAAACATAATGATCTTATAGTATATTAAAAATAATGTTCCATAACAAATTAATTAATTAAACTCTATTAATTAAATCTTAGGCATTTTACATTCCCTACAATATTCTATTAACACATATTTCAAATACAAATACTACAATACAATCTTGTGTACTTTTGCAGAATCCTTTTTAGATTATGTTTTACCTTTATCTCTGAAAAAACCTGTTTATTAGCATCTTGTTTTAAGCCTTTATAACTTCCTTCACTTTTTCCCTTCCTTCTTTGTCAAATTTAGCCTTTTTAACCCCCTCTCAATCTCCAGCCTTTTAGTCTCCCCTCAGTTGTATTCCTCTCTTCTGTTGCTTTCTGACATTATATCGATTTTTCACCTTATTTTTCCTTTCTTGGTTGTTTTTTTTAGAACTTAAATTCTCCATTTTCTTTTCCTTTTTATTCTTTTCTTTCTCATTTAAAATCATATGTCCATTAAAGATGGCTTCTTCTTCATCATCTCAGCCTTTTTCTTGTTGCATTTCCTGATAAGTAGAAATCGCCATTTCTAAGAAGCAAAGGATAGATCCAAAGGAGCCCTTGCCTTCTTCTTCTTCTTCTTCTTAATTTTTCAAATTGCATTTTCAGTTCTTCAACAGATACCATTGTAAAAATTTTTAAACAATCCAAATGTTTTCTTAGTCTTTCAAAAGATAGTTCACAAAAGTCCCAAAGTCATCAAGCAATCAAAGTCAGCACAATCAGCACAGTCTGTTTCATTTAGCACTTTCTTCTACTTTCTCTTCCTGGGGTAGCATTCAATTACACAATTCCAAGGTATTTTTTGGAAGTTTTATTGCAATTTAATCTCTGATCTTATAAAACTCAAGCAATCTCCTTCAACAAACGTTAGTATAGATCATTTACCTCTCTTCCTTCCCACTTAAAGCAGAAATATTTTAATTTTTAAATGTCAGTGTTTAGAAATCTAATGTCCCCTTGGCTTTAATTTTCAAAGTTAGTACCTTCTGCTGCCAAAGCGGTATTTCCGATTTCCATCTGCTGTCTCCGTGGGGAAGTGAGGAGAGAAAAAACTTTCCTTTACTTTCCACCGCAGCTTAACTATCTTCTGGGAAACAATATATCACTTAAGGAGCCAAAGTTCCAGGGTATTCAGATGTTAATTGTCGTCCCGGTTCAGCCAAAAGCCTTTTCTTTCTTCACTTCCTCCTGCACAAAACTTGTCCGGCTGAGAGGTTCTTTGTGACGGCCATTGCTGACTGCCGCTCCACCACCTTTGGAAAATGGAGTTAGCCGGCTGGGGAAGGGGGTGCAATATCCCCCGACCCCTGCCCGGATCTCCTCTCTTCAGTTATCCCTACAGGATAACTATAGCCTCCCAATCCAATTGGATCAAGGCACTCCAGCAGCGAGCGCAGCAGGGATCGCACACAAACGCGAATTCCTGCTGCCTCCGAAGCCTGACAAACCGGAACTCCCACGGTTTCCACCTTAATGGGTGGGTCCACAGAAATCAATGGGATTTCAAAATGCTTGACAAAAGCCCAGTCCATAAAGCTGGTTGTAGCCCCTGAGTCCACCAGTGCAACGGCGGGAATTCCCTCCTTCTGGGACTGCAAAAAGATACGAGTGTCCAAAAGTAAATGCCGAGGAGGGCCAGGATTTACTTCAGCAATTTGGGATGGGGGTGTAGAACGTGCCCGACCTAGGGTTTCCCCGAGGTCGGGCTACCCCGTTTCCCCAACGGGCCAGGAGTGGTTTCGGGCACAGGTCTGCGAGTCCCCCTCCGTTGGCAGGAATTTGCAAAATGTCCCAGACCCCTGCAATAAAGGCACAAGCCTTCCTGGAACCTTCTTGAACGTTCACGCGCCGTTAAGCGGGCGGAGTGCGCCTAACTCCATCGGCTCCTCAGTCTTAACCATGGTTTGAAACACTCTCGGTGGGGTGCTTTGTACACGAGAAAAGAAGGTGATTCCATAACGGGCCGTTTGCTTCGCGTTGTTGTAAATGGGGCTTCAATACGTAAGCACTGGATTACCAATGCATCCAGAGTTGAAGCCCGCTCTGCATGGACTAACTCATCCTTGATGGCATCAGACAAGCCTTCCTGAATGCAGCCATATGAACCGGTTCGTTCCAATTAGAGTCCATACACAGCAAACGAAATTCTGCAATGTATTCCTGCAGGGACGTTTCCCTGATATATGTCCCATAACCGTCTAACCACAGTTTGTAGTTTAATTGGATTTTCAAACATAACTCTCATTTGTTGTAGAAAACCCTGAAAATTGTCCAACAACGGGCTATATTGAATTAACAAGGGAGTAGCCCATTTGGCAACCTGCCCAAATAATAGGCTCATCATAAATCCTACCTTAGCCCGGTCACTTGGGAAGTCTTCAGGCCTCAAAGATATAAATAATTGGCACTGACCCATAAATGCCGGGAACATGTCCGTTTGCTCTGAAAATTTCTCCGGCATGGATACTGGGCTTTTCCTCAAGGGAGGGGCTGAGGCAGCAGCAGCAGGGCTTTGCAAGCTGGAAACATAATTCAACAGTTGTGTCACCTGATTTTGAAGAGTTTGATTACTTTGAATCAGTTGATTTATCTGGTGCTGTTGCTGCTCCACAAAACTCTGCAGTTGGGTTTGGTCCATCTTGTTTTGAAGATGGTTTGTTTGGCTTGGAAGCAAAAATGTTATG
Source organism: Notechis scutatus (assembly GCF_049901735.1). Classification (NCBI taxonomy): domain Eukaryota; kingdom Metazoa; phylum Chordata; class Lepidosauria; order Squamata; family Elapidae; genus Notechis; species Notechis scutatus. Next base: position 42,006,083 of record NC_142013.1, read on the forward strand.
TCTCACCTATATTCACAAGTGAGAATACAGAGTTCCACAGTTCAAAACATCCAAACCAAAACAGAAGCAGACTAATAAAGGGCTAACAGTACTTATTCCAGTCCTTGGCAGACTTCCCGGAATCTGTCTGGTAATTCAGAATGTCCATAAATTACAAAGGCCACTCCACACGTATCCTTTCGACACATCAAACACTTTGCTTCCAAGCAAAGTTTGAGACTCATCACACCTCCTTAAATCACCTGGATTGGCATGTCAATCTCCCTAATCACTGTCTGACTTGATGCCTCCCCTCAGCTTGATGTTTCAGTCTCCTCCTAGTTCTGGCATCAAGCCACGATCTGTCAGCTTCCCTACTCGAAGCCTCTGACTCATTTTGTGAATCAGTTGCTGGCATGAATGAGGTCGAAGGTTCTGGCAAGGAGTGTCTGTCCGACAACCTCTCATCCCCCTGGCTCACATCTGTGTCCTCTAATAATTCAGACTCCACATTCACAGCAGGCTCCAGCCTTTCATCATCAGAGTCATCAGAGTCAAAACTCACAGCAGGATCAATCCTTCCAGTCACAACATACATACATACATACATACATACATACATACATACATACACATATACATATACATATACATATACATATACATATACATATACATATACATATACATATACATATACATATACATATACATATACATATACATATACATATATATATATATATATATATATATATATATATATATATATATATATATTGGGATCTTTGGTTATTCGGGTTTTCTCCCGCGTGAGATTGGAGTATCTAGGCAACGTTGATGAAGTCTCATTCATCATCTTCAGCTTCTGTCTCAGCTCTGTGCTTCTCACTTTGAGAAGCACAGAGCTGAAGACAGAAGCCTGAAGATGATGAATGAGACTCATCGAACATTGCCTAGATACTTCCAATTTTACAGGGAGAAAACCTGAATAACCAAAGATATATATATATATATATATATATATATATATATATATATATATATATATATATACATACACACACACACACACACACACATATATATATATATACACACACACACACACACACACACACACATACATACATACACACAGACACACAGACACACAGACACACAATTGAGAACTATTACTAAACCTTTGTTCTTGAGCTTTTTTTTTTTAAACAAATTTTATTTTCAAGACAAACAATACATAAATACACATAAACACAAAACATAAAAGCATAAAAAATCTCTTTTCTGAAAGTTGCTTAGTCCCGGTTATAACTCTTGGTACAGACACAAATTCAAATTCATATTCCTTTTAAATACCATTTCATATTTTATTAACATTTTCAATTTTCTATATGACTTCCTCCTCTCCTTTGAATTTTCTCAATTTTATTTTATTTTATTTATCTCCTCTCAATTCGTATCATAATATTTATTATTCTTTGTCTGTTCTATTCCAGCTAACCATTTATTTTTCTTCTTTAAAAAAAAGAAGAAAGACTTCTCCTGTACACTATATGGAGTATGATGCCTTTATCTCTTTCCCCTATATTTATAATACTTAATATAAAACACATGACATACATTGGGATTCTGTCTGGTACATTCTAAAATTATACTATGTTATCAAAAATAATACAAATTTATTCATTAGTATTGATATTCATTCATATCTTAAACGTTTAACTCATTGCTTTTCAATTAAATCACATACTTTTATGGGAGCCCTATTTTCCATAATTATCCCCCCACATCACATATTATAACTCGATATTTCATTAAAATGTTCCTCCTTCTTCTACTTCAAATCCCTCATTTCACAAAATTTTTTGCTAATATACCATATTCTAATCATTAATATTAACAATCATTTATATCTTAAACATTTTATCCATTTCAATTAAATATCATGCCTTTGTGGGAACACTTATGCTTTCCAAAAATTATTACACCCCCACATCACAATCTTGAATCGTATTTAATTACAGTACTCCCTTTTCTTAACAAAAATTCCACTAGTTTATGTTAAATATTTTATCACATTTTAAGTTACATATTATTTCTAATTTTCTATAATTACTTCTAAATACAGGTATAAAATGCAGTCTTATGTACCTTTCTAGAATCCCTTTAACAATAAGATTTATCCATTATCTCTAAAAACTTTTGCTTCTTAACATCTTGCTCCCCACCATTAGGGCTTCTCATCCTTTCCTTTCTCTCTTGCTTCTTCTTCTCCTTGTCCTCTTTAACCCCTTGTCTCTCCACCTCCCTTTTATTCTGCTTTCCCCCCTTTCTGTTGTTTCTTAACATAATGTCCCCTTTTCACCTTATTCTTCTCTTTTGGGCTGTTTTCCAGATCTTAAAGACATCTTTTCCCTTTTTCTCTTGCCTTTTCCCTTCTCCAATCAAAGTCATTTGTTCATCAAAGATGGCTTCTTCTTCTCCTTTGTCCCCATCATCCTGTTGTTCATTCTGCTTCACATAAATATAAACCGCCATTTCTAAAGTATTGAAAAATAGTGCCAAGACCATCTTTCCCTCCTTGTTTTTCTCTTTCATATTTTTGATATATAAGTTTCAATCCATCCACAAATGATGCCATTGTGTAGAAAAATGTTTTTCCAAACAACCACCCAAATGTTTTAATCAAAAGTAATTCTCAAAGGTTCCAAAATCACCAAACAATCCAAACAGACTATTTCTTTTAGATACCTTCTTCTTCTTCACTTTCTTTTTCTGGGGTTAAAGTAATCGCAAAATCCTTTTCAAATTTTTTTTGGAAGTTTTTAATGTTTAACAACTCTTTGCAGTTCTAGGCAATCTTCTCCTTATTTTCAAATTTTGCTCCAATTTTTTCCCCTCTCCCTTCCCACTCACAGCCAAAAAGGTTTTTTTTCCTCCGCTGTCACTTTAGGAAGGAGAGTAGAACAAAAAAACTTTCCCCTTTAGAGTATTCGCAGCTTGTAACTCTCACAAGGAACAATATATACTTAGCAGCCTTCAAGGTTCCAGGTCACTTTCTCCCGTCTTGTCCCGGTTAGAAGCAACTGTAGAAGAAAGATTAAAATGTAAAAGAGGATGTGAGGTAAGAAAACAAGATTTCTTAAAATTCCTCATTGTTTCCACTCTAGTTCCATCCATATTTAAAGAAGAATGAATTGTACAATCTTTCTTTGTTGAAAGTGTATTTGGACCAAAATGGAGAGCGTAGCAACAGATCTGCTGATCATTAGTAGGGTATTTCTGCTCAAGGAGGATCCCATCAACAAGGAATTGGGGAGTTTTGAAG
>NC_142013.1:42009492-42032044 GCF_049901735.1 Notechis scutatus
TGAACTGTCTGAGCTGTCAGCAGCCGAGATTCAAGGGAACCCCATAAGGCAATGGAGCTCTACCATTTATTTCGATGAGGTCTCCCTAGATGAGGAATCACTTGATGTGAACCGTCTCAGACAACCAAGACCCCCTCCAGAGATGCCAAGGAAAAAAACCAACCTAGCAGCCAGACAGCAACCCAATTGTCTGAGCTGTGGGGGAGCCCATCTCAGGTCAGCATGCAGGTTCAGAAATGGCATCTGCCTGAACTGCCAGAAAAAGGGCCACATAGCCAGGGTCTGCCAAGCTGAAAAAACCTTTCCACAAAGACCTCAAGCCACTTCCACCTCCCAAAGGCAAGTTGAAGATTGCTACACCTGTTACCACTCAGACAATACTACCCCAGGCTCTAACAAAATAAGTATTTTTGTCTTTTTAGAAGGTAAGCCCTGCCGGATGGAGGTGGATACCGGGTCTGCCCTCTCTATTATCTCATGGGCCACCCTAAAGAAGCTACCCCCATTCATTTAAAACCTCGCAGAGTCCCCTTTGCCATTCGCCCAAAATTGGATTTGGAACTAGACAAGCTAATCAAGCAAGGTGTACTAGAACAAGTAGATTTCGCAAAATGGGAGACCCCCATAGTCACCCCACTTAAAAAAGATGGCAGCATGCGAATCTGCGCAGACTATAAAACGTCCCTCAACCGTTTGGATGCCAGGGCAAATAGTTTCAATTACAGGGCCCAAGTCCTACAGGATCCTTCTGGAGGATGGTCGAGTATGGTGCTGGCACATAGACCAGCTGAGGAGGCATTGGGGAAGAGCTGCCGTCGACTCCCAGGGCCCACCAGACGAACCAGTCTACCAGCCGAGCGTTGAGGCCTACCCGCCCAGCGGACCGGTCTACCCAGCAAACGGCGAAAGCCCCCAGCCGAGCGAAGCGGTCACCCTGAAAGCGCGAGGGCTGCCCAGCCAAACGAACTGACCTGCCCAGCGGATGCCAATGGTTCCCTGCTAGATGATCCGGTCTACCCACCGAACCCTGAGCCGTTCCCGCAGCACGCCGGTCAGAGGGACTTACCTGGACAGCAGCCGGACACTCGGACGAGGGCAGCAGAGGGCCGACGTCGAGTTCCTGCAGCTTCCAGCGCAACCCAGGAGGCAAGGGACCCTACGCCAGCATACGAGTCCCCAGGACTGCGGCGATCCGGCCGCCAGCGACGGCGGCCTGCCCGGCTGCAGGACTACGCATGCTCCTGGCCAGGGGAAAGGAGTGTTGTATTCACAGACTGACTGCAGTCCTCACTCCGGTCCGCCATCCGGGCGGGAGCGCCGACCGCTCCCATTGGCTGATGCCGTTTGACAGCTGGCTATAAAAGGAGCTGTCAAATGGCATCAGCTGTTGCCGCCAGCTGACTGCCAGTTAGTCCCGGCAGCCGCGCAACCCTTTATTCACGCGAATAAAGCCTTTTAAAAACCAAGCCTGCGTCCGCCTGTATCTGCCGCAGCTCCACAACAGAGAACATAAAATTAAAGAACTGAAAACGAAGTAGCTGTTCTCCAGAATAACTTGGAGACATCTACTATGGAAAATAAAATGTTGAAGGGTCTTCAGTGCCAGCATTTAAAAACAATCAAGAAATATGAAAATGCCGAGATTAACCTGCCAGATCTTTTGGCCACGCGCTCTAATGAAGTGCAGACTCTGAGAGCACTTCTCAAGAAATCTCAGGAAGAAGAGCGCAGGGCTTCCAAGAAGCTTAGAGACGTTGAGGTACAACTCTTAAAAACAACGGACTCCTTGCGGGCAATTGCAGAAACTTTGTGAAGACAAGAAACTGGAAGAGACAGAACAACTTCAGCATAAAGTAATATCACTTACCCCAAAATTGGAAGCTAGTGATAAGAGAATCCAGGTAACATGCAACGTACATTGCTTAGAACTACATAGCATACCCTTCCTGGTAGTGGTGGGATTCAAAATTTTTTACTACTGGTTCTGTAGATGTGGCTTATTTGGTGGGCATGGCTTGGTGGTCATGTGACTGGGTGGTCATGCTGGGTGGTCATGTGACTGGGTGGGAGTGGCCAACTTGACATCACTCATGTCAAGGGCATCTTGCCTGGCCTCTCCTTGCCTCAGAGATACAATTTCCCTCTCTATTTACTTCTACTAGAGCTGTCACCACTCAGCTCCATGCCAGCCCACATCTCATCCCCTGCCTGGATTCTCCAGCAGCTTCTGGGGATCGCCTGCTGGGAGGCACAGGGACCAGGTAGCACGAGGCTACTCTGCCTGAATTGCCCAGGGCAGCCACCCCTCCCTCACCAAACAAGTGTTTTGGCAGTTGTTGGGGGTGAGCTTCATTTGTTCAACTTCTACCTATCCCACCATTAGGCACCACAAAAAAAGGAGGAGGCTAATATGGCCTGATAAGAAACAAGAGCAGCGGGGAAGAAGCGAGAAGCGAAGCCAAGTACACACTCCCACACAAAGCCCCTCACCTGCCCCATGCGCTCAGCCCTGCCCTTCACCCCTCCTTGCCAGGCTGCATCTCATCCCCTGCCTGGATTCGAGGCGAGCTGCGCGAGCAAGCATTGGGTGAGCATGGCAACTGAGTGACTGGCGACCGGGAACCGGTTCGGGGGCGTGGCCAGCCAGAAGTGGCTTCCAGTTCCGTGACCCATGCCAAATTCTTGCTACCGGGTCACCAGAAGTGCCGCGAACCAGCTGAATACCACCTCTGCTTCCTGGTCCCCAAACACACTCACACCTGTCACCCAGTGGCCCCGCTGCTGCTACTCCCCCTCCCTCTGGTCCTGGTGACAGAGTTCCAAGGCCCCAAAACCTGTGGAGCAAACACAGTACTTTAAAAAAAAAAACCACTGCATCGCACACTGCCACTGCATTGCCATTGCTTCTGCCTGACACCCAATTGGCTGGCGGTTATTTGTCCCATGCAGCCAAAGACCTGTGTAAAATGGTGTTTGGGCGAATGGGCATGGATGTAGGGCGAGTGGTGGAGGGCCATTGGCCCATTGGCCGTGGAGAATGTTGGGAGAGGGCTAGCAGAGGAGGAAAGCTGGCTGTAAATGGGCTGATGCGGATGGTTGGGGGCGAAGTATGCATGGCCAAGTGTCTGTGCCTAAACTTCCTAAACCCCTCTGTGAGAACTTTAGAAAGAAATGCTGTAAGCTGACTTGCTTCAGCAGGCAGTAGGGACCATTTTCTACCGGCACCATCCTCAATATACCAAGATTCATTTGATATTGAAATTAACAGAAAACCTGCTTAAGCGGGATCATCTATTGTGCATACACAAAATTTAGAAACAAGAACAGATTCCTCCAAGTTCTATTTTACAAGGAAATCCATTCAGATTCTTAAATTGTTACTCGAGTGATTAGAGACATAGATGTGCTGCATTTTGTTTCACACTTCAGTTCTTTGGGAGTTTGTTATTTGCTGGAAGGGATAGTAATTTCAAACGTCATTGGTAGAATATTTTTACCAGCTTTTACCAATAAAACATAATCGTCGTAGGCGGTGACCAGTCTAGATTTACTTTACTGACACATTCTAGCGAACCTTTTTGTTGAGGTGTGCCAAAAGCGGGCGCAGATGCTGGCACCCGTGCATGCAATGCATCCCCCCGTGCATGCGTGCGCAACACATCCGCCCTATCCCCTTACCTGCACTGCACATGCATGCGCCTCCCAGCTGATTTTCAACCTGTATGAGGCCATTTTCATCCTCCCGGAGACTTGAGGGAAGCCTCTGCAGCCTCGGGAGGCCAAAAAACGGGCCTTCCGGAAATACTGGAAGTGTCCGTTTTCAGCCTCGGAAGGGCCTCTGGAGCCTGGCCAAGACTGTTTTTGCCCTCCCGGAGGCTCGAGGGAAGCCTCGAGCCTCCGGGAGGGCAAAAACGGCCTCAAATGGGCCTAAAATCAGCTGGGAGGCGCACTCATGCACAGTGCAGGTAACTTTGGTTGGGGTTCACGTGCCCGCACAAATGGCTCTGTGTGCCACCTGTGGCACGCGTGCCGTAGGTTCACCATCATGGGTCTAGCTTGTCCAGCTGGGAACTGTATGACTTTTTACTAATGACTTCTTCCTTCATCCCAGCTCTAGGAAAACAGACACAGTAGGACCATTTTGTATAATGCCAACTTGTTCCAAACCTTCTATCAGTCCTGAAACACAAAGAGAAGCTGCACAACTATGCAATGAGGAGGTTTTTCTGATACATTTTCTAATCAATCAATGAAATCAAAACCTCAAAATTAAGATTTTGAAAAGAATGACTCTTGCTTTAACTAATCAGATGAAAAAGTCAATCTCTGATTACATGAGCCTAACCAGCACAGAAGGCATCCAAGATGTTATTCACTAAATGCTCATTTGAGCTGAGCCTATCTTAACAGATTTAACAGATAATCAGAGTTGGAAAGGACCTTATAGGTCATCTAGTCCAACCCCCCGCCCAAGCAGGAGACCGTACACCATGTCTGACAAATGGCAGTCCAATCTCTTCTAGAAGGTCTCAAGTGATGGCGCTCCCACAACTTCCAAGGGCAGGCTGTTCCATTGGTTGATTGTTCTCACTGTCAGAAAGTTTCTCCTTATTTCCAGGTTAAATCTCTACTTGTTCAGTTTCCATCCAGTTTTCCTTGTCTGGCCTACAGGCGCTTTAGAAAATAGATTGATATTTTTAGATGCTCAAAAGGCATTTGATAACGTGAATTGGAGATTTATGTTATTATTATTGGAACAGATGGGTTTTGCTAGAAAATTTATTCAAGCAATAGAAGCTATATATCATAAGCAAACAGCAAAAGTGATGATAGATGGAGAATTTACAGACACTATCAATATTAAAAAAGGCACAAGACAAGGATGTCCACTATCCCCTTTGTTATTTGTATTGACTTTGGAAGTATTAAATAGAAATATTAGAGAGGATACAAATATAAAAGGAATGAAAGTTAAAAAGGAGGAATTTAAATTGCAAGCCTTTATGGACGATTTGGTCTTTATTCTGGAAGACCCTCTAGAGACAGCTTTAAAACTACTGGAAAAGATAGAGACGTATGGTGAGATGGCTGGCTTGAAAATAAATAAAGACAAAACAAAGATTCTGACAAAAATATGTTATTAAGGCAAAGAGAAGAGTTGGCAGACTTATTGAAAATTCAAGTTCTGAATAAAGTTAAATACTTGGGGATAATTTTGACGTCAAGATGTACTACACTGAAAGAGAATAATTATATTAAACTTAAACAGCAGATAGCATCTGACTTGAAAAAATGGGAAAATCTACAATTATCTTTGATAGGTAGAATCTCAACAATTAAAATGAATATTTTACCCAGAATTTTATATTTGTTTCAAACAATACCAATTAGGCTTGGTAAAGACTATTTTGATGAATTAAATAAAATGGTGTTGAAGTATATATGGCAAGGTAAGAAAGCGAGAATAAAACTAAAACTTTTACAGGATGCTAGAATTAGAGGAGGATTTGGCCTTCCTAATTGGGAGTTGTATTATCAAGCTGAAAATTTAATGTGGGTTAAAGAATGGATAACGTTAAGAAAGTCTAGATTACTGGCATTGGAAGGACATGATTTATTATTGGGTTGGCATGCTTTTTTATGGTATAAGGGAACTAAATCGCAGGGTTATTTCAGAAGGCACTATATACGGGAATCGTTATGGTTGAATTGGGAGAAAATTAAGAAACAATGTTATTTGAAAATTCCAGTTTGGTTATCAACTATTGAAGCTTTTTCCTATCCCATAATTTATAAGAAGGAACAAACAGTTAGATATGGGGAAATACTGGATGAAAAGGGTGAACTTAAAACGATGCAAAAGCTAGAAGAACAAGATATAAAGATGAATTGGTTTTCATATGCGCAAATACACTCAAGGTATCTTAAAGATTCTAAAACAGAAGGATTTTATGATAAATTGACTGATTTAGATGGGATTTTGACAGGTGCTGATGAAAAAGTGATTAAAAAACTATATAGTTATTTGTTGGAAATTAAATTAGAGGAAGAACAAGTCAAAGAAACAATGATTGTTTGGGGGAAGAACTTTGGATATGGGATTGATTTAGAAAAATGGCAAAAATTGTGGTCTCAAAATTATAAAATGACAATGTCAGTAGCATATAAAGAAAATTTGTATAAGATGTTTTACAGGTGGCATTTTCCCCGACAAGAATAGCAAGAATGTTCAAGAATAAATCCGAAAAGTGTTGGAAATGTCATCAGATCCCTGGCTCATATTACCATATGTGGTGGACTTGTGAGGAGGCCAGGAAATACTGGACTAGAATTCGCATATGGTTGGAAGAAATGACAAAAAAACATATAGATTTGAAACCAGAGATTTTTCTATTGGGAATCTTACCTGATACATTTAATAAAAACTTAAAGTATTTGATTGTAAATGTGTTAACAGCGGCTAGGATTGTATTTGCTAGAAATTGGAAGAGTGAGAAAATACCATTAGAGGAAGAAATTATTAAGAAAATACTGGAATGTGCTGAAATGAGTAGATTGACATTTGAAATTAGAGAACAAGAAGATAAACAATTCTATGAAGTTTGGGATCTTTTTATCAATGGTTAGATAAAACAATATAATAATAGAATATATATATATTTTGGTTTTGATAATATTTTTAGAATATTATATTAAGATAGATTTGGTATGATTTTACGATTTGTTATAAATTAACTAAATTATAGTTATCTCGCTTAAGCATGAATTAGTTAAATTATAGTCAAATGATTGTTTAATAAGGATATTAGGATATATAATTGTTGATTGATAATATGAGTTATTATGTAACATAATTATTATGATGACTATGAAATAGATGCACAAAAAGGAGTGATAAACCAACCGATACACTGTCTGTAAATTTATGAAGAATGACGATGTTCTTATGTTATGTTTTATGTTTTATGTGTTTTTATTTGTTGTTAAAATCAATAAAACTTTTATAAAAAAAAAACAAAAAGAAAATAGATTGACCCCTTCCTCTCTGTGGTGGCCCGTCAAATATTGGAAGACTGCTATCTTGTACTGTGGATCTTTTTTTCAGCCTGTAACTAAACTGTAGATTGGAGAAATGTATTAATTTATATAAGGCCATTTCCACGTTACCATTTCTAGGAATGGATATTACTTGAAAAGTGTCTCCCAAGATTATATGCTTTTCAAACATGTTAATGAAGGCCTGTATTGATAGAAAATTGAGGCGGTGGGCGGGGGGGTTGAAACTTGTCAAAACATTCACAGTTCCAGAAGAAAAAAGGATATTTATCCTCCAGAATCTTTAGAAAAGGAACTATTTGGCCAAATTATGCCTAAGCAAATATTTAAAATAGAGATAAATACAATGAGATACTAGGGGGAGTTATGCAGTGAAATATATGATCTCTGAAGAATTGACATTAATACAATAAACTATATTATCAGCATACATTTAATAATGCCTTTCTTTAGGAAAGAGAATGAGAACTAAGCATAACAAATATTTATGCACATCGGATACGTAAAGGTCAGCCAGAGAAAAGTGATTCCTGTTCTTCTCCAAAAGGTAGCACCGACTTTGTTTCATACTTTATTGTGAAATAAAAAATATGATAATTCTGTGCCTTGTCGAAAATATTTCAAATCCTTGTTCTATTTTCTCTTTTAAAATGGCAATACTGCATTTTGTGAGCTCATTATTTAATAGTCATCAGTGCTGATTAAGCAAAAGATCATTCTCATCATTCCCTCTAGAAGCAATAGATAAGGGTTAGAAGAAGAGAAGAGTTTTATGGATATTTCCTAAGAAATCCCACTAAATTCAAAAGTGTTACAGGATTTTAGTGTATGTTCTGCTATAAAGATCATTGTTCAATCTTACCTATCAATCAATCAATCAATCAATCAATCAATCAATCAATCAATCAAACTTATATTTTGATGACTACTAGAGTCTTTTAACTGGAGATATAAGCCTGGCTGTGGAACTGAAATTCCTTTATTCCCTTGTGCCATGTTGCCATTTTAGAAATAAGTTAAATCATGTATTTTGAAGCAAAAAGTATTAATAATAGTCTAATTTATTTATAGATTTGTCAAATGTATAGAGTGTAGCTGCCCATTTCACTAGAGCTACATATAGCTCAAATTCATATTATTGCTGTTTCTTCCTCCAAATTATAAAGCCACACACATTTTTCCCAATCCTGCCTACCTCATACACATTCAATATATAGGTGGAATTAACAAGGAGAGGGTGTTTCTCATCCCTTTGTGTATCTCTTTATTTTTGAATGAAATACAGGACTGGTTTATCATTGCCTTGTCTAATGCAGTATAAAATAGTCCCCTTGCTATTGCCACTGAAGGGATTGTCTAACATCTTCCTATCATGCTGCTCCTATCCAATATACATAGTCCTCAAATTATGACCGTAATGGAGCTCAGAAGTTTCATCATGTTATGATGGTAGTAAATGAAGGCACCCACATAACCAACCTGATTTTAAAACCTTTTTGGTGGTGTTTGTTAAATGAATGTTTCAATTGTAAAGCAAATGATTATTAAGATTAAAATGATCATTAAGGAAACATTGTGGTTGTTAAGCAAGACCATGAATTTTTATGGCCCTTTTTGCCAGCAACCGGCTCAAAAGGCTATCCACAAGCAGAAAAACACAGCAATTTGCCATAAAGAGAGTCATGTGACAGTGGGGCGGGGGAACAGCATCAGAACTCTGGAACAAATATTTGGAGAGGAGCATCATAACTCTGAATGCAAAGCAACTGTTGGTTAAGTGATGAATATGTGAAACTATATGGGAGAAATATGTGAAAAAATTTACATCAGGGTTATCGTTCAACAGGTCCCTTGGTCAACTCAAAGATACCATGCAGCAGAAGACCAGGGAACAGGCAATGTGGTGAAATAGCTGACTTTGCAGGAGATTCTGTCACCAATTATGAGCCCTCATTTGCCAGATTTCCAAAGGAAAGACAAAAAGACTCCTCTTCAATTCCCAGTGAAGAAAACAGTCCCAAGATACCGCCTGGAGAAAAAAGACTTCTTTTGGAAAAACTGTTTGTTCCAAACTGCATCTTAAATACCAAATGATGGCTTGCATTGTGTGATTCCAGTCAAGGTCATAGAACTAATAGATAACAGTATTAGAACTAGGACATATTAGATCATCAATATTGGTATTAGAAATGAGATATATTAAATCATAGATATTAGATAATATTAGAACTAAATGATATTAGATATTAGTATTAGCACTAAGCGTTGTTAGATAGCAGATAGTATTAGAAGTAGGATATATTAGATAATAGATATCAGATAGTATTAAAGCTAGGGCATATTAGAGAGTAGATAGTGGCTAGTATTAGAATTAGGTGTATTAGATAGATATGAATTAGTATTAAAACTAAGCAATATTAGATAATAGATATTAGTATTAGAACTAGGATATAGTACAATAGATAGTAGATACCAAATAATATTAAAACTAGGAGATATTAGATAGTAGATATTACGATAGTATTAGAACTAGGATGTATTAGATAATAGAGTTTAGATAGTATGAAAATTAGGAGATTTTAGTAAGTTTCTGTAATTATTGAAACTCTATGAACTTTTTGCACACTTTTATAAATCATAAATATAAAAGGAATTTTGGAAGAGATATTTTATGACTTATGCTTATCGATTTCTACCTCCAAATAAGATTTCCTTGAAGCTTCTTTCGTTCCTCTTTGAAATGAATAAAAGAGAATATTTCTTTGCAGCTTATATTCAGAAGTGTTGTTTCACCACACGAGGGAGCCAAAGACTAATCTTTTAACTTGTCAGCTATATATCTGTAGTTATATTTACTAGATCAGGGGTCGCCAACCTTTTGGACCTCATGGACCACCACATTCATAGTTTTAAATCCAATTTAAACACACTAATAGGAATTTTGACTGACGGTGGCTTGTTGATGTTTTCCCAGGGTCTCTGCAGAAAGCAGCAGACCCTGGGAAAATCCCAAAAAAATCTGCAGGAAAATTCCTCACCCTGTTTTCCTACCGATTGATCATTCTTTATTTGGGATCACAGGATAATGTCTCCAGCTCCATTCTAAGGGGGTGGGGGGAGAGAGACTTTTCGCTTCATGCAAGGAAAGCAGCCGAAGCCGCAAAAGTCTTTCTTTCTCTCCCCCAACCTCCGCCAGAAATGAGTCTTTGTGAGATTTGTCGTGATGGCGCAGCCTCTTGGAGCAGGATGCCTTGCAGGATCCCAAAGACTCATTTCTGGCAGAGTTTGTGGGAGAGAAAGACTTTTGCTGTTTTCCTTGCATGCAGCCAAAAGCAGAAGAAATAGAAAGAAGCAGCCCGGTGGCCAGGCCAGGCGCATGGGGCAAGTGGGGCAAGTTATCCATCTCCGCCCTTACCCCCTCCCCTCACTACTTTGTGTTGTTCGCAATGCAAGCAACGCAAGCCTTGTGTCCCCACGGGTCATGTGGGTGGCACAGCCTTGTGTTCCCGCGCAGCCTGGATTAATTGCTTTGGGGGTGACATTTCTCTGGGACCACCAAAATTTTCTCATGGATCACCAGTGGTCCCTGGCCACTGTACTAGACCGTGTGGAATTAATGTTATAGGCTTTTAATTTTTAAATTTTAGTTATGTTTTTGGACAATGGTTACACATAAGATAATTAATACAACTGAAAGAAGATGATCAGGTGAACCTGAATCTTCAAGAGTTTTTTGGATAAATATAAGAAAAAACACATGAAGTAATTCGGGCAATGGAAATCAAGCTTGAACTGCATTCTAACCACTAAGCCATGTTGGCACAGTGGTTAGAATGCAGTATTGCAGGCTGACTCTTCCCATAGCCAGGAGTTCAGTCCTGAAGGGGCTCAAGGTTGACTCAGCCTTCCATCCTTCCAAGGTCAGAAAAATGAGGATCCAGATGGTTGGGGGCAACATGCTGACTCTGTAAACCGCTTAGAGAGGGCTGAAAAGCCCTGTGAAGCAGTATATAAGTGCTATTGCCAAAACTTGACACACTTTCAAAGGAACTCCATGAGGAGATACAACACTTAACTGGAGGTGCTAGACAGATAAAGGATAGAGTGGAACAAATGAACGTTTAGAAAATAAAAATTGTGAGCATCTGCAGCCGAGACTTTTATGCATTCCCCTATAAAAGAGGAAATAGATAAACTGAGTGATACATAGCCATCCAGACAGGCAGCAACTCTTCTCTTAAAAGAGTGCTAAGAGCAAAAGGAAGCCAGTGAATAAAGTAGCCATCTCCTTGAACACTAGTGTCGGGCTCCGTTAGGGATGATAGATGATCTGAGCCTGTCAGCACATTTTAAGGAGCCGTCGCACCCTGCTGATGATAGATACTCCCAGGTAATTGCGACAGCTGCAGCGTCGGAGAATCATGACATAAATGACGTGCGAGGAGATTCTCAGTCATCTGTAACTTGAAAGGAAACCCTGTGTTTGATGGATTGTTGGACTTAATGATTCTGCCAAAGCTGAACTGAGAGAGATAAAAACAGCCAGTGCAGTTGTTGAATCAACTGTGATGAAGGAATAGGCGATGGGGGGGGGGAGTTTTACTATTTAGTTTACTTGCGAGGAGATAGGAATCATGACCGATGGATAGCTGATAGGGAAGGAAATAGTGGACTTATTAGGTAAACTGGCTGAGAGAAGGTTAATAGTGTTATTGACATGGAGATGATTCCTTGAAGGGTCCCAGCATCTGTTTGAAATATGGAAGGATCATAAGGATCTGTAAGCGCTCCAATCACCTCGACGGTGATCTCCTAAGCAGGTCCGATGGGCTTTATATTTTTGTCGGTTTAATTTAATCCTAAAGTACATATCAGCAGGAAAGAATTTTTCCGCTGACGCTTTGTCACGGTTACCACAATATTACAGCAGATGAGAGGTGATAGTATAGACGATTATCCAGGGGATGGAGAGATTACAGTCATTGAGGGTACAATTATTGGCTCTGGATCTACCCAATGCTCTAAAAGGGGACACGTGGATATCAAAAAAACGAATGCAATGTGATATCCGCAACGGTATTGCATGGAAAGGGACAAAGTTGTATATACCTGTAGTCTTGAGATCTGAAGTATTATACTGTTGCCATGATGTTCAGCAAGCTGGACATTATGGATTCTTAAAAACATTACATTTAGCCAAAAGGCAATTTTGGTGGCCTTCAATGAGGTCAGATATTGAACATTATGTAAAGAAGTATATGGTTTGTGTTATCAGTAAGTCCCAACCTGGAAAACCTTTGGGATTATTACAAATAGTATTGAACCCCACTAAACCATGGCAAGACATTGCCATGGACTTTATAGTAGACTTACCTAATAGTCAAGGATATGCAGTGATCTGGATGGTTATAGATTTATTTTCAAAACAGGTGCACTTTATCCCATGTGCCGGGCTGCCATCTGCTCAAAAATTAGCTGTCCTGTTTATTCAAAGCATCTATCGACTACATGGGCTATTGCGAAGAATCATCTCTGATGGAGGAGTGCAGTTCACTGCACATTTTTGGTGAGAGTTTATACGTTTAATAGGGTCTTCACAAGGGTTAAGCATGGCTTATCATCCAAACACCAACGGTGCTGCAGAATGTGCTAATGCAACCATAGAACAATACCTCCATTATTATGTATCTTATCAACAAACAGATTGGTTGGACTTATTACCCTTTGTGGAGGTAGCATATAATAACACCATACACCGTAGTATTGGAAAAAACCCTTTCTTTATAGTACATGGTATGGAGTTTATACCAATTCCTGAATGGGAGCAAGAAAGCCAGGAACCAATGACTACCACTACATGGTCTGAAAAAATAAAGGAAACATGGGCAATTGTGCACCAAGCATTGCGTCATGCTTTTTTTTTTAAGCAAATTTTATTAATTTTTAAGAAACAATGCATAAACAAACTAAACGTAGAATGTAATAACATAAGGCATCTTTTCTGAAAAAACCAATAAAACATCTTATTTAAAGACAGAATAATTCCAAATTATCACATTTCCATACAAACACAATTTAATATATATATTTATCTTATCTATTCAACTTCATGACTTATCCTAACTTCTCTTTATTTCTCCCTTTCCTTCTACTATTCAATTAAATTTCTTTTGCCTTAGATTATATATATTCTTTATATCCATCTGTCTTATTTACAATTTCATTATTCTCTTCCAATGTTCTTCTTACATTCTTCTAAAATTTGATTAATTCAGACATAGACAAACAAAACACAAACATAAATACATAAAACTTCTTTTTGGAAAGCGGCTTATCCCGGGTTACCTCTTTTTGTACAGACATAAATCGAATTCATGCTCACTTAATATACTATTTCATATCTTATTTGGCATTCTGTATTTTCTATATATTTTCTCTCCTCTATTCACACTCTTAATTCTATTATATTTATTTCGTCTCAATTTAAATGATTATACTTGTATCCTTTGTCCGTTCTCTTTCAATCATCTATTTATCTTTTCTTTCTAATACAATATTTCTCCTGTAATCACTGGTTGAAGCATGACAACTTTCTATCTTTCCCATAAATTTAACACTTGGAATAATACATACTTTCCACACTGATTTTGCTTAGTACATTCTAAGTACTACATTTTAGAATAATAAGACAAAAATAGAAAAGGAATTGAGTTTATAATATAATAAAAACAATATTCCATAAAATATTAAACTCTATTATTAACTCTTAAACATTTTATACATTCCCTTTAATGCATTATTAACTCATATAATAGTTCAATTTTCTAAATCAATTTCAAATACTAATATCTACAATACAATCTTATGTACTTTTGCAAAATCATATTTTTTAAAGTAACTTTTAACCTTTATCTCTGAAAAAAATCTGTTTTTTAGCATCTTGTTTTATATCTTTATGACTTCTCTTTCCTTTTCCCCTTCCTTTCTTATCAATTCTAATCTTTTTGCCCCCCCATCTCTCAAATTCCACTCTCTTAATCTTCTCTCTCTGTTGTGTTTCTCTTTTCTGTTGCTTTGTGACATTGTATCGATTTTTCATCTTATTTTTCCCTTTCTTGGTTGCTTTTTTTAAGTTCTGAATTCTCCATTTTCACTCCCCCCTTTTTCTTTTCCTCAACTATGGTTTTTTGTCCATTAAAGATGGCTTCTTCTTCTTCATCCCAGTCCTTTTGTTGTTGTATTTCTTGGTAAGTAAAAATCGCCATTTCCAAAAAGTGAAAAATAGATCCAGAAGAGCCCTTGCCTTCTTGCTCCTCTTCTTGTAACTTTTGATATTCCATTTGTAGTTCTTCCACAGATAGTGCCATTTTCTATTATTATTATTATTATTATTTTTTAAAGCAACCCAAATGTTTTTAGTCTTTCAAAAAATAGTTGCCCAAAGACCACAAAGTCACAAAGTCACAAAGCAGTCCAAATCAGAACAAACTGTTTCATTAACACTTTCTTCTTCTTCTTCTTTGTTTAATTTCTCTTCCTGGGGTAAAGTTCAGTTACAATTTCAAACTGATTTTTTGGAAGCCTTATTGCCATTTATTTCTAAGTCTTATAAACTCCAGGCAGTCTTCTTCAATGAAATCTTAGAATAAGTTTTTTACCTCTTCCTTCCCACTTATAGCAATAAAATTTCATTTTAAATTCCAATGTTCCAAAATCTTTTATCCCCTTGGCTTTAATTTTTAGGTTTATTTACCTTCTATGCCCAAGCAGGTTTTCAGATTTCCATCAGCTATTTCCGTAGGGAAGGAGAGTGAGAAAATATAACTTTCCCTTTCAAAACTTTCTTCCGCTGCTTGCAATCTTTCTGGGAAACAATATAGCAGTCAAAAAAATCAAATTTCCAGGTTTTTGAAGGTTCCTCGTTGTCCCGGTTCAGCCAAAGAAAAACTTTCACTTTCTTCCTCCTGCACAATCTTATCCAGCTGCAGGTTTCTTTGTGACGGCCATTGCTGACCGCCGCTCCAGCGCCTTGGGAAAAGGGGGTTTAGCCAGCTGGGGAGGGGGTCTACGACACCCCCAAACCCCGATCCAGATCCCCCCTATCTTCAGCTGCCTCTACGGGGCAGCTATATCCTCCAAATCCATCTGGATCGGAGGCACCAAGGCATCGAGCGCAGCAGGAACTGCGCAGGATCGCAGATCCCTGCCGCCGCCGAAGCCTGGCCAGCATTGCGTCATGCTTTTATGGCTTACAAAAAACAGGCTGATAAAAAAAGAGCTGATCATAAAATGTTCAGAATGTGTACCTTGTGTACCTCTCCACAAAATAGCTAAATTTGGGGTTGCCATCCAAGAAACTGGGTTCTAAATATATTGGTACATTTCCAGTGACTAAAATGATCAACCCTGTCGCAATACAATTAAAGTTACCCTCAAGATTTAGAAAGGTGCATCCAATTTTTCATATTAGCCTCATTAAACCAGCAAACATTCTTATTTCTGAAAACCAATCTAAGCAACCCGGTCCTATACAGGATGGTCACTATGAAATAAGTGAAATACTTGATTCCCGTAGATGTAGGGGAACCTTGCAATATTTAGTTAAATGGAAAGGGTATCTCCTATCAGAAGCATCCTGGGTTGTTTATTCTGATGTGCGCACCCCTCGATTGTGCAGACAGTTCCACCTCAAATATCCTGCCAAGGAAGGGGGGGATACTTTGCATAACGTTTCATCTGTTCATTCTCTTTTCCCAGGTGGATCTCTGGTAGAATGGGCAGACTGTCAGGCTCCATTAGGGATGATAGATGATCTGAACCCATCAGCACATTTGCAGGAGCCGTTGCACCCTGTTGATGATAGATACCCCCGGGTAATTGTGACAACTGCAGCGTCGGAGAATCATGACATGCGAGGGGATCCTTAGTCGTCCATAACTTGAAAGGAAACCCCTGTCTGTGTTTGATGGATTGTTGGACTTAATTTAATGATTCTGCCAAAGGTGAACTGAGAGAGATAAAAACAGCCGGTGCGGCTGGTAAATCAACTGTGATGAAGGAACAGGCGATTGGGGGGGGGAGTTTTACTATTTAGTTTACTCGCAAGGAGATAGGAATCATGAGCGATAGATAGGTGATAGGGAAGGAAATAGTGGACTTATTAGGTAAACTGGATGATGGGAATAAGGGCTGATTAAGGGAATAATTAGGGGCGTGGATAGGAGATAGAAGCATTTAGGTGGGTATTTAAAATACCTTTAAATAACACTGTAAGGCAGAAGCTTCCAGAGCTAATCTAGACCGGTTGGGATACCGTTCTTGTCGGATGGAAAATTTGTTGTGTGACATTAAAAACCCTTGAAACCTGCTTCCTGCTCTGCATGGTGGTTTGTGGTTTGTGTGCAAATCTGCAAGTTTTCAAAGACAAGCTGAGAACTAGTGTCCATAATCACTTCTCAGGGCAACATGCCATCATCTTCTTTTATCAATATTGTTGGATTTTCAAACTTATTGATGTTATCCTAAAACAATCTTGGACATAAGCAAATTATAAATAATAGTAATAAAAGGCATAGGTGGGCATTGCGATGCATCATTATTTGCTAATTAGAGTATGACATTATTGTTTGAATGTTATTAAAATATTGAGATAGAAAAGCTTAAAATAACCTTAAAAGAGATTTATGTATTTATTTTAGAAAATTGATATTGCTGCCTATTTGCACATGCTGACCCAAGGTGGCTTACATGGATATAAAAACCATATAAGGAATAATAATAATAATAAAAAGACTAAATCATAAAATAATAATTTAGTAAAATAATACCCCCCCCCCACTCTGACAACAAACCATTGAATGGGCTCCATCCTGCTCTGGGTTCCCCAGGCCCACCGACACAACCACGTTGGAGGTAATAGGTATAGAAAGCTGTAGAAAGGAACCCCTAATATATCCACTGCATATTTCTATTAGGCAAAAGTGCTTTCTCCACTAAGGTAATCAATTAAGACTGTTATTCTCTTCCAACTGGCATACTTTAACCAATCCTTACCAAGGTTGATAAAAATAAACACTAAAAGTTGTTCATTTTCCATCTGTATGAAATACATATTTTGTATTTTTGCTACATGATTCATTTGGAGTACAAGAACTGACAAGCTAGAAAGAAAATCTTTCTCTAGTACTCAGGGCATTATTTTTGGATGCAGAAATGGACTAACGAGGCTCAACGCTTGGAGAATTTCAAAGTTGTGGGGGGGAGAGAGGGAAGGAGAGAGAATTGGAGCAGCATCATGCTCCTTTTTTGAACAGCAAGCAAGAAGCTTCGGAAGACTCCTCTACAGAAAAGCATAAATCACATGCATATACTTATCACCGTCAACTCCGAGGACAGTGCCAAAACATGTAATCACCACTTTGACAACGGCACTAGAGAGAGACTTGATGCCGGAATCAGCGTGGGCTCAGCATCCAATGCACACAAAAATGAAGAGTGTTAGCGACCTGGCAGCAGCTTGGCAAGCAGAGAAAATCCCCAAGGCATCTCCACTTCTGCTAAACTCAGCAAGGCCTCCTCCTTCCCCTACCCCAGTTCATTGGATCAGATCGTGAAAATCGTCGAGGAGGTGGTGTTGCTATCTTCTATAAAAAATCCTTACATCTAAAAAATATCCAAGTTACCCAGGAGCTTGCTCTTCCTGAGACCATCATCTGTGAACTATCCTTAAATATCACAATTCGATTCTTACTATGTTACAGAGCACCTGATTATGACATCGAACATGTAAACAAGCTAAATACATTACTAACATGGGCTGCATCCTGCCCATACCCTTTTATCTGTCTTGGTGATTTCAATCTACCTCATATTGACTGGACCCTAAATGATTGTACAACTGAAATCATACACACAACCTTCTACAATGCTATTACAAATCTGGGACTGGAACAACTAGTAACCAACAACACTAGACTAAACAACTGCCTCGATCTCATCTTCTGCAATAGTGTGAATTTAATTTACGAATACAAACTAAAGAACCCTTTTCCGGTAGTGACCACAATATGATTGACTTTTGTCTCAACATACGTCCACACAAAAATCACCACAATGATGTAATCCCCAATTGTAACTTCAAAAAGGCAACTATGATCTTATAGACAGCGATCTCTCATCCCTTGATTGGCAATCTCTATTCACTGAATGCAATACTGTTGAAGACCATTACAACATATTTTTACTTGAAGTCAAAAGAGTCATCAAACTATATGTACCAACAACAACTCCCAAAACAAAACAAAAAAGCAGATTACCCATATCAATAAGGAAACTTCAATCCAAAAAGAGATCACTCTGGCGGAAAAACAAATCTGGTCACGTTGCCAATTTCAAAAACCGATACAAAAATTTATGCCACCAGATAAAGACCGAATGCACCAATTATCACATTAAACAAGAGGAAAACCTTCTAAGCACCAATTCCACCCGTGCTTTTTACAATTTTGTAAACAACAAACTAAAAGACTCAAGGTCCATCCCTCCCTTGATAGGACCTGATGGTAAAGACTGCAACGACGACACCATTAAAGCCAACATCTTTAACATATTCTTCGGCTCAGTATTTGTAAACAGCAATGGATCATGCCCAGTATTTCCTAGCCGTACCACAGATAACAACAATGATCTAATACATATCGATTTCACAGAAGACAATGTTGAAAAAGCACTACGCAACCTAAAACCATCTCTATCTATTGGACCGGATGGAATATGTGCCTACTTCTTAAGAAAGCTATCCACTGCCATAGCCAAACCTCTAAGCATAATCTTTGAAAAATCTTTCAGGACCAGCTCCTTGCCTAACCTATGGTCACAAGCCACAGTCATCCCCATCTTCAAAAAGGGAGACCCAAGCCTAGTTGAAAATTACAGGCCAATCTCCTTATGCTGCGTCACCTGTAAAGTCATGGAATCAATTATTAACCAATCCATCATCCTTCACTTAGAGACAAATAACCTACTCTCCAATAAACAATTTGGTTTCAGAAAAAAACTATCCTGTAATCTGCAACTCTTACACTGCAAAAACATATGGACGACACAACTCGACCAGGGCAAAGCAATAGACGCAATCTACATAGACTTCTGTAAAGCCTTTGATTCAGTGGTACACGACAAACTACTCCTAAAAATAAAATCCTATGGTATCTCTGGACAACTGAATAACTGGATAGAAGCATTCCTGTCAAACAGACAACAAATGGTCAAAATCGGGAGCGTACTATCAAATCCAGTACCTGTCAATAGTGGTGTTCCCCAAGGCAGTGTTCTAGGACCAACTCTCTTCATACTCTACATAAACGACCTCTGTGATCATATTAAGAGCAATTGCGTTCTCTTCGCTGATGATGTAAAGCTGTTCAATACCACAGACAATACTGCTACCCTACAAAAAGATCTTGACTATGTATCAGAGTGGTCAAACAAATGGCAACTTCAAATCTCAACAAATAAATTCTCTGTCTTACATATTGGCAAAAAAAAACAGAAAATAAAATACAAGCTGAATAGTCAAGATCTTGTTGATGACCCAAGCTCTGTAAAGGACCTTGGAATACTCACATCTAATGATCTAAGTGCTAGAGCCCACTGCAACTACATAGCCAAAAAGGCATTAAGAGTTGTTAACCTAATCCTCACGTAGCTTTTCTCTGGTAATATCACACTACTAACCAGAGCATACAAAACATTTGCTAGACCAATACTCGAATACAGTTCATCAGTCTGGAACCCACATTACGTATCTGATATTAGCACAATTGAGAAAGTCCAGAAATATTTCACAAGAAGAGTTCTCCACTCCTCTACTCGTTGTAGAATACCTTATGCCACCAGACTTGAAATTCTAGAACTAGAAAACCTTGAATTACGCCGTCTTCGGTCTGACTTAAGCATGGTATATAAAATCATACATTGCAATGTCCTACCTGTCAATGAATACTTCAGCTTCAACCATAACAACACAAGAGCACACAATAGATACAAACTCAAAGTAAACCGCACCAAACTTGATTGCAGGAAATACAACTTCAGCAATAGAGTGGTCAATGTCTGGAATACTCTACCCGACTCTGTAGTTTCTTCCCCAAACCCCAAAAACTTTAACCTTAGACTGTCTACTATTGACCTCACCCCTTTCCTAAGAGGCCTGTAGGGGGGCGTGCATAAAAGCGCACCAACGTGCCTACCGTCCCTGTCCTATTGTTTCTCTTATTCTTTTATTTTTTTTATATGTACCCATTTCATGTATTCACAACTATGTATACATTTATACTTATTATCTTGTAAACAATTGGCAAATCAAATAAATAAATAAATAAATAAATAAATAAATAAATAAATAAATTGGCTCTTGGATATTTCCAGAAGAGATGAACCAAGAGGCGATCGGTTTGTGGGAGTATCTGTGGCGAGGGACTTCACCTGCTTGTCATTTTACATTGGCAGGTTGTGAGGGGAGAAAGGGGTGCTCAACCGGAGGAGGAGTGGAATCGTTCCTTAAGGGTATTTTGAATCAAAATGTGCTAATATCAGGCATATTTGTTTATATATCTATTTGTCAAATGTATATAATGTAGTTGCTCATCTCACTAGCACTATACAAGATTGAGATCTCATTATGTTATTTCACCCTCCAAATTTAAAGCCACACTCATTTTTTCCTCCTCCCTCCTCCCTTGTATGTATTCAACATATAGCCTTGAATTAATAAGGAGAGTGTGATTCTCACCCTTTTGTGTACCTCTGTGTTTCTGAATGAAATACAGGAGTGGTTATCATTGCCTTGTCCCATGGAATATGTAACACCATATGACCAACTTTATATTACACCCTTTTTTGTGGTGTTTGTTAAATGAACAATTACTAGTACTCGGAATCAATCACTCTGGGACCAAAGAAAGGATGACTACTCTTTTCTTGCTTGACACAGCTGAAGTGGTAGTAGAACAGAAATATAAAAGATAACATCACAGGCTTTACAGGATTTCTTGGAGGATAACATTCATCATTAAAGTTGGGATAGTAAGCATTGCCCTTAATTCTGTCAGCACAAATCAAACCCTGTTTGATGATATCTAATTAAACACCGAGAGCTAGTTTGGTGTACTGGTTAAGGCATCCATAAGCAAACCACCATCTATAGGTTCTAGTTTTGCTTTGGATATGAAGCTTGCTGGATGACCTTGAGCCAGTCATTTCTCTCAGTACTAAGAGGCAATGGCAAACCAAGAAAACTGCAGGGATTCTCCAGGCAATCTCTGAGGAATGGAGATGATTGGATGAAATAAAAATAACAATTATTGCTCTCCTGATGTGAAGACATTCCAGTAAATTTTCTTGAAGCGTGTGTCTACCTGTCCTCACCTGAACCTTGAGTCAGTCAGGGGCTAAGGCAGCCAAGGATGGGTAGGTAATCTTCCATTTTATGGGTGTTTTTATGGTTTCCTGATCACTTCTTCAGTCACCCCATGCAGACAAAGTGGGTTGCGTTGATGCAGAGGAGGCACCTGCAATAATGTGTTTGGAGTTAGCAATCTTGTGACTCCTACTGGCTTTGTCAAAGTCACCTTGGCTGGCCCCTTTTCTGGTCCCTAACCATTTAAGTGGTGTTTAAGTGGTGCTCTAGTTGTTTCGGGATAGCATCCAAGCCGCTTATTAATTTTGCTCTTTTTTGTGGCAATCATTCTAATCTGTTTGATTTTTGTATTTTGTTATTTTCTCCAACTCTTTCTCTGCTATTCTGCTGTCTATATATCCACTTTCCAAACTTTAAAACTATTATTAAACTTATTTGCCACCCAATTTATGTTTCAAGGTGACAACTAAATAAAGCTTTAAAGTTTTATGGATATTTATTAAGAAATCCCAATAAATTAAAAAGTTGTGATTTTTAAAGCTTTTTAACTGGAGATATAAGCCTGGCTGTGGAACTTGTGAGATTGTGGCTAAGAAAAACCACCAGGATTCAAAGTTGATCCAAGGAAAAAGGTTTTATTGTAACATTTCTGCAGAAACGGGTTCCTGCCCTGGCAGATAGGAGGAACGAAAGGCGAAGCTTAAAGGCTCTACTCTTATACCCAAAACTACCCCCTACTACTCCCCCCGCCCAGTATACAAATGGCTTGATTTACAATCTATCTTTCAGGATACAAGTTACATTTTATTATCTTTCATGGTACCTAGCTGTAACAGATACTTCCTTACTTATCTGGCATTTCAAAAGCATTCCAAAATGTGTGATATCTCCCAGTGCTTCAAAGACATTCCAAGATCAGTTCTAATCAGTGCTTGATTTCCTTACTTCAAAAGGAAAACCTCCCTTTTTCATCTTGAGTTTTGAGTCACAAAATAGATACACTTCCCACAATCCCCCCTGTTCTTGTTTCATTTTTGACTCAAACTCACATTAATTTGTTCAAGATACATGGACCAA
>NC_142013.1:47554886-47599886 GCF_049901735.1 Notechis scutatus
AACTTGAGGAAGGACAACAACATAATCATTCTCCCAGCAGACAAAGGCAACGCCACACTTGTGATGAACACATCGGACTACCAATCCAAACTATCCAAATTACTCCAAGATCCTGCTTACAAACCTCTAAATACTGACCCCACCACCTACCTGGAAAAAACCACCAAATCCAAAATAAAATCCTCCCCCATCAGTGAAGAGATCCAGCAAAGAATCATCCCCTGAGAAAAATCATCTAGATGCCCTAAACTCTATGGCCTCCCCAAGATACACAAAGAAGGAACACCACTCAGACCCATAGTCAGCTCCATAGGCTCACCTCTACAGAATCTTGCCAAATCTCTCACCAAACAACTCCAGCCCTACACAGATTCCATCACCTCACACATACAAAACTCTTTCCACTTCATAGAAACAATAAAGAAACAAAACCTACAACCTAGTAACCTACTCGTGAGCTTCGATGTTATATCCCTCTTCACCCAAGTACCTATTAAAGAAGCCTTGACAGCCATCCAAAACAAATACAACCCCCTTAAGCACATCCTAGATCTGACCAACCAGATGAGATTCTGCTGAAACGTCGCTACAACTATAAAAGCACAACTATAATGACGTGGGAAAATACCCGAACAAAGCTGAATAACATACATACATACATACATACGTACATACATACATACATACATACATACATACATACATACATGTATATATGTATATCAGTTTGTAAGCTTTAATAGAATAGAATTGAATAGTTAGAAAAATCTATAGCCCCGAAGAATGCATTAAATTAACATATACAGTAATTAAGAACATGTTGTGCTTTCATATTCATAAATAAAACTGATTTGGTTCCTTCTTTGCATGTTCTAACCAGAGGTGGTATTCAACTGGTTTGCACCTACTCGGGTGAACCGGTAGCGGTTATTTGGCATGGGTCACCGAACCGGTGGCAATCCCTGGCTGGCCACGCCCCCAACCTGGTCGCCCAGACGCTCACTTGCGATTGTTCTCCTAGCTTTCCGTTCCCCACGTCCTCTTTCTCCCCGGGGAAAAGGAAGAAAGGCATGGATGCTGCAAGTATCACTTTCCCCATGTGAGTTAAAGTGTCTGGAGTGAGAAAGAGTGCCATCTGACAGAGGGAGTGGGGGGTGAATCAAGCCTTGGAACACTTTTGCAATGTAAAAGAAATGCTTTTTGGAAGCAGGTCCTTTAAAAACCTCTCCAAGGATTCCCCATGGACACTGCAAGTATCGCTTTCCCCTTGTGAGTTAAAGTGTCTGGATTAAGAAGGAGTGCGGTCTGACTGAGGGCGTGGGGAAATCCACTCAAGCCTTGGAGAAATTTAAAGGAGCTGCTTCTAAAATGCTTGTCTGTTAAGTGCTGTGTGTGAGAGAGAGAGGGAGAGAGAGAGAGAGAGAAAGAGAGAGAGAGAGAGAGAGAGAGAGAGAGAGAGAGAGAGAGAGAGAGAGAGAGAGAGAAAGAAAGAAAGAAAGAAAGAAAGAAAGAAAGAAAGAAAGAAAGAAAGAAAGAAAGAAAGAGGAAGGTAGAGAAAGAAAGAAAAAAATAGGAAGAGAAAGAGAGATAAAACTCTGTGCTATTATTTTTAATTGTTCCATTATTTATCATGTGTTAATATTTTACACTGTCCCTACACCTAGAGTGATTTTTCTGCCTTTCTTTTGCCCAGGGCTACCACATATTTTTCAAGGTTTACATGCATTCAATGTCAATAGTGCAGAGCATAAAATACACATGTGTTTAACACGAGTTGAAAGGGACCTTGGAGGTCTTCTAGTCCAACCCCCAGCTCAGGCAAGAAAACCGAGGATGCCAAACTGAGTAGAAATCCTGGGAAAGGTGTCAGAATAACAGAATAACACTTAGAAGGGACCTTGGGGTGAACCCTATACCATTTCAGAGAAATGGCTGTCCGGTCTTTTCTTAAAAACTTCCAGTGATTGAGTACACAGAACTTCTGGAAACAAGCAGATCCACTGGTTAATTGTTCTCACTGTCAGGAAGTTTCTCCTTAGTTTTAGGTTGCTTCTCTCTCTGTTCAGTTTCCATCCATTGCTTCTTGTTTGCATTCTGCTTCTTTGGAAAATACATTGTCCCCCTTTCTTTGTGGCAGCCCCTTAAAAGCCTGTTGCCTATCACACTCTTGAGTAAAGCATGTGAGCCATTTCCTCCTTTCAGTGGTCCATGAAAGTACATCTATAGTATACAGATAATAAAGTCAAAAAAGA
The DNA here is from genome assembly GCF_049901735.1 of Notechis scutatus. NCBI lineage: Eukaryota > Metazoa > Chordata > Lepidosauria > Squamata > Elapidae > Notechis > Notechis scutatus. The sequence continues at coordinate 47,557,139 of NC_142013.1, forward strand.
TGAACAACATTTTTACAGAACCATAGATATGTTGAGGCTGGGTGACAATGGCTGGGAGGGGAGGGGCCAGGTGAGGTACCCCTTGATGTGTGTGACATTGAGTTGGCCATGCCCACCCAGTCACGACCACTAAGCCACACCCACTCAGTCACATGACCACAAGCCACGCCCACCAAATAAGCCACACCCACAGAACCGGTAGTAAAAAAAATTGAATTCCACCATCGGTTCTGTCAGCCTTCAAGTTCTTCTACTATTGCTTTGCATCTTTTGGCTGCCATAAGTAATGGGGGGAGGAGAGGGTAAAGTCTAGGAAGTGAGCTGGAGGTGTTACATTCTAGTGTTGTATAAAATGAGGAGGGGGGAATATAAATTCTTGCTTAGGTTTCTATTTCTTGCTTAGCTTTATTTTTTCTGCGCAGCTGCAAACCTTTATCAAAATATGCCAAGGTCAATGGACAGAAGCCTCATCACCACCTGAAGATGTCCACATGATCATATATACAACTTTTAATTGGAAGAATCATTTGAACTATTGGGGGTGGGAACAATTCCATCACTTTGTATACGTGATTTGCGCGCCTAATTCCTCAGATTCAGAATTCTATGGTTGCTACCACTTCATTTTCAGTAAAATATATCTTTTCTCTGATCCAAGGAGTCTAAGTATTTCTTTCTTGAATTTTGAATGGAGCACCACCTGACAGGTTCTAACCCAGTATTAAGTGAACAAATATGGAGTGCTAAGATAATATATATTATACATACATACATACATACATACATACACACACACACACACACACACACACACACACACACACACACACACACACATATATATATATATATATATATATATATATATATATATATATATATATATATATATATATATATATATTCTTAAGTTTTCGGTACTTACATGTATGGTATTCAGCTTTTGTTCGGGTATTTTCCCACGTCATTATAGTTGTGCTTTTAAAGTTGTAGCAACGTTTCAGCAGAATCTCATCTGCCATCATCAGGCTTCTGTATGGTGTTCGTCTGTCTTCGGCTTTGTGCTTCTTTGTGCTTCAGGCTTGTGTCTTCGGCTTTGTGCTTTACTCCGAGAAGCACAAAGCCGAAGATAATTATTCATGAAGCTAGATTCACTCTAGATTTAGGCCATAGACTTTGTGGCCTAAGCATGGTTGGCCATGGTTAGTGAGATTGAAAGATGTCATCCTTTTTAATAATCCTTGTATCTAAATTCTCTATAATTAACTATAATATAATGTGGAAAAATGTAAATCCAAGTCTCAGTCTAAAGCAAGCAATAAGAGAATGACACACCTTTCATTTTTTGAACCATATGAGAATCATGACAAATTGTCTGGTCCAGCATATAGTTCCATGGACAACAGTTTGCCTATAGAACTAGAACTATTAGTAGGAAGAAAATAAAGCTGCTTCAGACAGGAAATTTTAAAAAATAGAAAAAGCTGGCAAATTATAAATGAGTATACTGTAATTTTAATATCAGAATGTGACAAATGGTGGTAGAGAAAATGATGGGACATTGTATTTTAATTATCAAAATAATTATCAAAATAACCAGCTTATATACAATCTCATATACAAATTATAATAAATACAAATTAATATGCAGCAAACAAACAAATAAACAGAAATCTTGCCCCCCTGCCACATGTTATAATAAGGAAGGTCATATTTTTGGACATTTAAAATTTAATATTCCAACACAAAACTTTATTTGAGAACATTAAAAATGGTGATTTATTTCTAGCATTTTTGGATGGTGGTGGTGTTGTTCTCATAAACACTTGAAATGCTATTCTCTTTCTCACTTTTGCAATCTAATGCTTTCAACCTTTCTTGTGGATTCTGTAATATTATCTCAATCTCCTTAATATCTGATTAATTCACTCAATGGATATTCTTATATTTGACTAAGCAGTCTAGTCTTATTAAACTAGAAGATAAAGGATAACTTAAAGAATACCTGCTGTTCCTCATAAAAGCTTCAGTATGTTCATTCAGGGTTATAGGATTTTAAATTCCAAAACAATCACATTTTTATTTTAAATCCTCCAATATATTTTATATACTACAGTGCAGGCATTTACAATGAAAAATAAGTACTGTTGAAATTCATGGAATCTTCTTTTAGAATATGAAGTGCTGAAACAAGTTGTTTTCACTGGATGCTGCCAGGAAGACTTCATTAATAATTCTTGTCCATTAAGAAGACTTCATCGATCATTGACTTCGAACAACCAATGCAAAATTAATTTTATTCTTACTGCAACAGCTACTTTAGAAGAAAATCTACATTGTATGTAGATTTTAAGTCATAATAACATTTGTTGCCGAATTAACTATTGATTAGGAAAGATTAGGAAAAATATTAGGAAAAGCATTTGCATGCTTTTTATATGGCATTTAGATATATTAAAAAAAGAACACAATGGTACAGTTTTCACAACCAGTTGTAATTCATATAAATATGAAGCCGTAAATTAACTTCTAGATTAGAATTTGGCAGTAGCTACTGTAAAGCAGGCCTGAACAACTCATAGAGGCCAGATTGATACCCTTGAAAATAATTGCAGGCCACAAAAGATTAATTACATGCAGCTCAGGTGTCCATGAGACTTGAAAGAACTGAGACACTTGGCAACATGAATTTTAGAGTGGAAGTGACTGTGAAAACATAAGTGATAGTGGATTCTTCCTGGTAATGGCAACATTTGGCAGCAGTGGAACTTCTCTTTCTTTAAAAATGCTAATGGGATGCTTGGAAAGTCCATATGTCATGTAGGCCTGAGCTAGTAGTAGAAAGCACAAAAATATCTTCCATAATGGACTTGTTTAAGGAGTTGATATGAACTAAGTATATTTAAAGTTAATTTTTAGCTAAAAGCTGAATTCCTGATAACAATTCATATGAGGATAGCTTATTATTATTAGTTTTTATTCAAGAAATAATACACCGGAAAGAACAAAGATTATAAGCTTGACAGTGTTCTTTTGAAATCCAAATTGCAGTTAGCAATATAGAAAATAGCCAAGTAATATTATAAGATATAACATGTTCCCAGCTAAGTAGAGTTTTTTGTTTGTTTGTTTCTTTTGGAAGTAGGTAGTTGATACAGACAAAATACTTAATTCTTGCTAAAAAAGAAGTTTAATTTTTGTTATTTCTCCTAAAGCATCAATAACTTTCAATTTACCTATTTTATTTAGGTCCTTATAAACTTTTAAATTTTTTTCTCTAGTTTACTTTTCTTAGATATTTAAATATCTACAGAAATTTCTTTTTTCTTTACAATTATTTTTGGTTTGTTGTATTCTAGATAGATATAAAATGATAACATCATTTTCATTAGTTTTCTCTACTTTTGGATTATTCATAAAATTCAGATTGCATAATTGCTTAGCTACAGTGGGTCATAATAATTACTCATAATGTTTATAGTCAGTCAGCAATTTTGCAGTATCCACTTAGTAACCAAGCCACTATTTAATCTTTTTCTATATATAGTCATTTTTGTTTTATTGCTTTAATTCGTGTTCAATTCTTGATTTCTTTGTGATTTTCTAGAGATACAAAATTAAACATTCTTTTTGCTGCTTGATGATGCTAACTTTTAACAAATGTCAATTACTTGTCTTGTATACTTTATTTTCTTTCTTATTTATGTATTGATTTTATAATAGTTCACTTCTCTTTTTTTTCTAAACTATTGTCCAATAGCTCACTTTTATAATCATATTTTCCTTCTAATACTTTCAAGATGTTTTCTTTGTAAACTTTAAAGAGAATGTTTTATTTGTTTTCTTATTAAATTATAAGGCAATAATTTAATACACATGTTTTCTTCAGTTCTATTTTATCTGCAGTAAACTATGGCTTCCAATTTTTCAAGCTATTTATAGTTGATCAGAATCATTTCATACATTTCTTTCAAGTTTTATAATCTAAATGGTCAACAAAGCATGGATAAAATGAATCAGTATTTTTTTCTATTTGACTTTGGCTATTAAAAGTTCTGCATTAAGAAACATGAAACTCTAACTATGGTATCTCTGGACAACTGAATAACTGGATAGAAGCATTCCTGTCAAACAGACAACAAATGGTCAAAATCGGGAGCGTCCTATCAAATCCAGTACCTGTCAATAGTGGTGTCCCCCAGGGCAGTGTTCTAGGACCAACTCTCTTCATACTCTACATAAACGACCTCTGTGATCATATTAAGAGCAATTGCGTTTTCTTCGCTGATGATGTAAAGCTGTTCAATACCACAGACAATACCGCTACCCTACAAAAAGATCTTGACTATGTATCTGAATGGTCAAACAAATGGCAACTTCAAATCTCAACAAATAAATGCTCTGTCTTACATATTGGCAAAAAAATCAGAAAATAAAATACAAGCTGAATAGTCAAGATCTTGTTGATGACCCAAGCTCTGTAAAGGACCTTGGAATACTCACCTCTAATGATCTAAGTGCTAGAGCCCACTGCAACTACATAGCCAAAAAGGCATTAAGAGTTGTTAACCTAATCCTACGTAGTTTTTCTCTGGTAATATCACACTACTAACCAGAGCATACAAAACATTTGCTAGACCAATACTCGAATACAGTTCATCAGTCTGGAACCCTCATTACGTATCTGATATTAGCACAATTGAGAAAGTCCAGAAATATTTCACAAGAAGAGTTCTCCACTCTTCTACTCGTTGTAGAATACCTTATGCCACCAGACTTGAAATTCTAAAACTAGAAAACCTTGAATTACGCCTCTTCGGTCTGACTTAAGCATGGTATATAAAATCATACATTGCAATGTCCTACCTGTCAATGAATACTTCAGCTTCAACCATAACAACACAAGAGCACACAATAGATACAAACTCAAAGTAAACCGCACCAAACTTGATTGCAGGAAATACGACTTCAGCAATAGAGTGGTCAATGTCTGGAATACTCTACCCGACTCTGTAGTCTCTTCCCAAACCCCAAAAACTTTAACCTTAGACTGTCTACTATTGACCTCACCCCTTTCCTAAGAGATCTGTAGGGGGCGTGCATAAGCGCACCATCGTGCCTACCGTCCCTGTCCTATTGTTTCTCTTATTCTTTTATTTTTCTTATATGTACCCATTTCATGTATTCACAACTATGTATACACTTATACTTATTATCTTGTAAACAATTGGCAAATCAAATAAATAAATAAATAAATAAATATTGTTCAAGCTGTGTCCAGTATACCATTATTAACAGTGTATCTGGTTATTATCTATTTGTTTATGGTTTCAGTTGCATTTCCATCATTTAACTTTGAACGTACATTTTATGTACAGCATGTGCAGCTACTGCTGATGAAATTTGTGTACAATGTATTGAGAACTAGTCCATTAGGAAAAAGATAGAGAAGGAAATATAAAGCTGAAAGGTTTGAAAACACTAAGAAAAAAGAAAAAGCAAGCAAGCAAGGTTAAACAGCTTTGTCTAGAAGAAGTTATGTAAAGTAATCTGAAACTCCAGATCAGTTATAGTATAGTGACTACAACTGGGATTGCACTATTGGCTTAACTGAGACAATTGGAAAACCATTCATTAAAAGCTTTAATTACCACTTTAGAATTCTATACAGGGTGGCTGGTGATTTATTTTGTTACCAGTGAATTCCAGTCACATCTGTTCAGATACATACAAATTTTTACACCTTTGCTAAACCACTTAAGTTTCATTGCATGTTGCTTTGATAGAGACCATTCTTGGTACTTGTTAAGTATTGCCTAATATGGTCATAGGAGTGGAGTTTGATGCCAGACTCCACTCATTGGCTCAGCCACTGGTGGGAGAAATAAAGTCCCATCAGTGGCTGAAATGCTGGACAGCACTGGCAAGATAAGCCAGTGCCAGCCGTGGCTGAGCGACTTGTGGAATCAAATAAATAAGTTACCTGAAATCCTCGTGTCTTGCTTCTTCACTCAACGTGCCCACATAACAGTACTCTTTGACAGGGACCTCCATTCTAAAGAAAGATTTACAGTTCTGATTTCCTAACTGACTGTATACTATTTTTAAATGTCCTCTCTCTCTTAATCTCTCTCTATATTTATCTTACCATCTTCAAGGGCATTTTCCAGCATCCTGCAATTTTATCTTAATCTTTCCTAAGCTTGCTTTGTTTTAACTTTATTTTAACTTCAGGCAGTATTTGTACAACACGAAGGACGAAGGGAGGCATGAAGTATATTCAGACTTGCAAGCTCCTGTAAATTTTTAATAAAAACAGCATTAGCACGCATAAGGTGGTTTCCTCATCTGGTCTATCTCAAAATCTTCAATATTACAAGTCTCTCTTCATGAAAACTAGAGTGAGTCAAGTATGAGGTGCTTTGTCAAATTACACCTGTTCCTCTGATTTAAATTTATTTTATCTGAACATTGTCTCAATTGGGGCTCAAGTTTTGTCCTCTTCTTCAAGGTTATGGCTGTGTAATATATGAAATGTATGCTATTACATCAGATTGGAAAGGGTCTTTTAATAAAAAATGCTAAACTATATAATATTAGCAATAGCACTTATACTTATATATTACTTCACAGTGCTTTACAGCCCTCTCTAAGCAGTTTACAGAGTCAGCATATTGCCCCCAACAATATGGGTCCTCATTTTACCCACTTCGGAAGGATGGAAGGCTAAGTCAACCTTGAGCCTGCTAAGATTTGAACTCCCAAATTGCAGGCAGCCGGCAGTCAGCAGAAGTAGCCCACAGTACTGTATTCTAACATTGCACCACCACAGTTCAATATTAATGTTTAAATAGTTATTTCAACTGAAAATCTTCCCACTTACTTCTGAAGAGTGAGCCTGCTGAACTCAGTGTAACTTCTGAGAAGAAATAACAGTATAAAAAGTTAATTAAATTATGACTATATTTATTCCTGTTACATATATATTGTCATTCTAATCAGAGTATCCTGGGAAAATTCCTAAGCATTTAGAATAGAAAACATTAATAATTTAGAAGAAAACCATTGAAGTTAAAATGGCAGAAATTAGTTTTAAAAATACAGAATAATTAGTACTCATAGCTGTGATATGGAGTTTGAAAGTGAATTTTCACTGCAGTGCAATCTTTACTAAGATCCGAGAGAAATAACAGATGGTTTTGAAATTTCCAGAACTATCAAATGACTACAAAACACAATAAACAAAGAAGAAGCAAAAAAAAGTCCAGAATAAGGCCAAATATTTATGCCATTAACTCTTCAGATCAGGATTGCTTCATAATGAAAAATGTAGACTAAATGCATGAGTTGGTTTTTTTAATTGTTAAATTAATATAACAATCAGGATCAAGAGCTCTTAGATCTATAATTAGTCCCTAATACGTTGCTAGTAATAGATGAAACACACATAGCCTTACAGAGTATGAAAAAGATGCCTTTTTTGCATGTTTTATATCAGCAAAGCTTAATGAATAAAAGAGAGAGAGAGAGAGAGAGAGAGAGAGAGAGAGATCATAAACACATAATAAATCTCTGATAAATATATATTCTTATTGTTTTGACATATTTTTGATTATTTTCAATCAATTGAATGCTTCAATGTTTTTTCTACTCAAAGTAGAAGAAACTTGGGTGGAAGTGGAACCTGCATTCTTACACTTACCTTTATTGCAAGATGATTGATGAATCTGCCTTTCATTAAACATCCTTTCTTTATTGATCTTAAATTACCCTGATTTTCCAAGGAGGACATCGTGAAGGTATTATTCACATTGGATTTTTTAAGATTAAGTAATTTGTGTGGCCAAATGTAATATGGGAACAACCTTGGGTGGAAGGGCAAGAGACACAACCAAGGGTAACAATCTCATAAATGACAATTTAGTTCCCAAGAGGAAAGTGGCTGGGGGAAGAAAGTTACTATCAATTGGTAATTTGTATTATAAAAGTAATAGTTGTAAGTCGGTAAGGTGTATTAGAAAAATAAACAACATCAGCCCAAAGTTCAAAAATAAATGCAAAGACATTATAAAAATATAGTATTAAAAGTTAGTATTTTTCTGCCATGAAATGTAAAGATATAGATGAAGTACATGACTTTATGATATTTGGATGCCATAAAATGTCTCTTATGCCAAAATTTGTTTTTCATTTCATGAAAATTATTATTTTTACCTCATCAAATATATTAAAAACTCCTTTAAGAGAGGGTAGGTCAGAAGAATAATACAATTTCCCTTTAATTAAAGATAGAAAAGCCCACAATGCTTTTTCAAAGATTTAAGAGAATAAGGTCTGTTCTCAAATCAACTCTGTGAACATACTTAACAACAAACATACAATCATTAGCCTTCTTTGATTGTAGAATTACATTTTTAAATTAGGAAGTTTGTACTGTCCTTGTTTATAATAAAAAGTATATCTGGGTTATTACTATGTAACAGCTTGACATAACCTTTTATAGAATTTTTTTTTATTTAATAAAGTTTTATTTGGGTTTTCATACATACAAAATACAAGTAAAACATCTTTTAGGAAATAGCATGGTCCCAGGTTGAACTTCTTTATACAGACACAAAACTCAGTTTCATGCTCCTTTTTGTATTCTATTCCATATCTTATACTATTTTACATTTTCTATATAGTTTTTCTCCTGTTTTAATTTTCTCAATTTTATTTTGATTATCTCATCTCAATTCAAATCATTATATTTATACTTTTGTATGTTCTGTTTCAATTTCATATTATCTTTTCTCATTAAACAAATTTTCTCCTGTAGTTACTAATTGGAGTATGATACCTTTATATCTTTTAATTACACCCATTCAACTCTTATTTAAACTTCAATATATAACTTAAGTTTATGACCTTCAATATAATTCATAATACATAACTTCCAATCGAATTCTGCTTGGTACATTCTTATAATACACACTATAATCTTTAAAAAAAATAAAGATTGTAAATATATGTAATTATAAACCCTCATTCCATTCCAGTTCAGTTCTATCATTAATAATCATTAAAATCTTAACATCTTTAACACTTCTTTTCAATTAAATATCATACTTCTTTAAAAACACATATAATCTCCATAATTAACTTTTCCCTTATTTCTCTTCACATATGTTTTATAAATCATTAAATATACCTTTTGTTACATTTATTTATTGACAAGCATTCCACTGAATTATGATAGCTATTTTATCAGACATTTTAATCATACATTGTTTCATATTTTCTAAAATTATTTCTGCTTCTAATATAACCATACTATCTTATGTACATTTGCAGAATCCCTTTTTCCATTAAGTTTTCACCCATTATCTCCAAATAGGCCCTGTTTCTCTATGTTTTGCTTCTGTCCTTTATAACTTTTTTTCCTTTCTTTCTTCCCTCTCATCTTCTCCCTCCCCTTTTTACCCCCTTGTCTCTCTAGTTCTAATTCTCTCTTCTGCATTTCCCTCGTCTGTTGCTTTCTAATTTTATACTTATTTTTCACTCTATTATTTTTTTGGAGTTGTTTTTCCCAATCTTAAACTTTCCATTCTCTTTCCCCCTTTCCTTCCCCCCATCTAAGATTACTTGTTCATTAAAGATGGCTTCTTCTTTGTTGCAATCTTCTTGTTCTGCAGGCATTTCTTCTTGTTTCTCATAATTCCAAATCTCTATTTCTAAAAATTGAAATATGAAGCCAAAAGAACCTCTCCCTTCGTGCATCTTCTTTGTACTTTTTAAGTTCCATTTTCAGTTCTTCTAAAAGTGGAGCCATTTGAAACAGTTTTAAACAACCACCCGATTAATTTTAGTCATTCAAAACAATAACCAAGAATCCAGAAATCATCAAGTAATCCAGATAGTCCCGAGTTATATCTTCTTATTTCTTTTTTGACTTTCTCTTCCTGGGGTTTTTGTTGCGATATTTCAGTTAGAATGTATCTTTTGGAAGTCTTGTTGGGATTTTGCTGTAAGTTCTTTTTTAATTCCAGGCAGTCTCCTCCCTTCTAGATCCTACCCTTTTATTCTTCCTCTCTCCTTTCCTGTTTTCAAAAGTTTTTAATTATCCAGAAATCTTTATTATCCCTTTGACTTTTTATTTTCAGCATTAAATGCCTATTGATGTCAAAGTGGATTTTTTTTCAGTTTCTTGCTTAAGTCTCTTAGCTGTCTGTATAAGGAAGGGAAGAAAAAAAAACCTAATCCTTTCCCTTCCCTCTCTCCTTCGCAGCTTCAAAATCTTCTTTGGGAACAATGTTGTTAAGTTTAAATTCCAGGGTACCTTATTTGTTGCTTTTGCTGTTTGACCCGGTCAACAAAAACTTTCTCTTCTTATCTTCCTCCTGCACATTCTTTTCCGGTAGAGTTCTTCTTTGTGGTGGCCATTTCTGACCACCGCTGCAACCGCCTTCAGGAAAGAGAGTAATGGCCAGCTGGGGAGGAGAGATGTGGCTCTCCTCAACCCTGCTGGCAGTCTCCCCCCTCTTCACCACCTCTACAGGGTGGCTTAGCCCTGAAACCAGCCAGCTCGGGACACTCCAACGGCGAGCACGGATTGAAGCCTCATAGAGACGAGGTTTTGGTCTGTTGCTGAAGAAGCTCAAACCGGAAGTCACCAACCTTTTATAGAATTTTGTTTCCTTTGTCTCTGGTGTCAAGGTTTTATTTTTTTATTACTGTTAGTCAAAAGAGTGAAGACAACATGGTATACTGATAAAAATCAGAGTTAAAAATAACATTCAAATGGAATGAAATCTAGTTCTATTTTAATGAATTAACAGTTAGTTCAAAATTGTATTTAAACTTCAAAATGATATTTTTGCAATCAAAACCAAATACTAAATGTTAATTATGGTTAATTTTACTCTGAAACCAAACACGCTTACAAAAGCTAAATTTATGTAAATTAGGCTTAAGTGTATAATTTAGCAATCAAGAATTTATTAAAATCTCTTCATCTTGAATAAGACATCTATAAGATCAAAACAATAGAATTCATAATACCTATACACATTAGTAGTTTCCATTTCAAAGGGAACTGTGCTGACCGCATAAAACACTTATTTGATAATCATTTTGCACTGTATAATAGCAATCCTCTAGACTAAAAACAAATCACCAAAAGACATAATAACCCAATCGTCAGATGAAATATATTCAACTTGTATTTTGCATAGTAAAATGATAAGACTGTTCTACATTTATTATACATATATTGAAAAAAGTTTATCTATCTAAACCAATTCAATAAATAAAAGAAAGGAATCATCTTGATCTGAATATAAAACATTATAACCATATCTACAAATAAGCTGCATTTAACTTTATTAAATCTTAATTTCAGTCAATGCTATTTCTTTATTAAGGTTTCTGAATAATTTTCATCTTCTGCTAAACAAATATCTCTCAAATAGGTGACAGGTTCCTGCAACATAGTTTATTTTGGATAAGTAAACATGTTAGATGCTGTGGTGGTGTTGGAAATATTTATACATCTTTGATACAAAAAAATACACTTTTGATATGAAGTACTCAGATCTTAGAGAAGTATTTCCCAAAGTATTTCCCATTGCTTTCTGAAACCTTTCTCTTTGTCCTTTTAAAGTAGTATGTAGCTATATTTATCACATTTTCTAGCTTTTTGGAAGATAATCTCCAAAAATTTCAAATAAATTCTGAAGAGTAATTTTATTCACAATGTACCGACACTATGAAATTAAATATGTACTGACACTCTGAAATTAAAGTTTCCTTGAAATTTAAGTATGTTCACATGTGCATGCATGCATATGTGCCCTAATTTGTAAACATTTAAAGACGATAAACCTTTTATTGCGTATACAGCAGCTACATCTGGAATGACAAAATCCTATTACAATATCTCCATTCTCCTTCAGGGAGCATATAATGTGGAATAGTACTTCTATCGTTATTCATCCAGACCCTGCCTTCTGCATCATACAAGATAGTCAAGCGGTAAAACTTGATTGTTTACATACTGAAGTAGAAATGTTCTCTAGAATTTCTACTGCTGATCACACAGAATCATCTTACTGCAGCCCTTATTGTTTGTGCATATTCTAAACACGTAGTATTTTGTTTTTAATCCCATGATTTAGTCAATAGAAGAAAAACTGTCAATTCTGGAACAGTAGTTATGTGGACTGGCTCACTTTTATAGAACCACTTTTTAAAACTATTGAAGTTTTAATCAATACCATACTGAATTACACACTTCATACATTTACATGTATTTCTTGGACTTTTTTTAAAGCAAAAGGAACTCATACAATGTAGGATCCTTTTCAATGTTTATAAAATTTAAGAAATGATTTTGCTAATGTAATTTCACTGGAGAATGTTATGTTATTATGAACGTGCAGATTCTTTAAAGATTAGAAAACATAAATTGGTTATCAAATCAGTTACCACACATATGTAATGTGTGAGCCTACTCTATATTCTTTGCACAAAAGTCACTTTTAAAAAATGTACTGTCCTTTAAAGAGTCAGAAAATAATATTGAATCACAGCACTTGTTTTATCTAATTCCATACCATAATAGCAGTGTAATTTTCAAGCAAGAATATTATCTGATTTGGAATACTGTCAGGTAAAAACTACCTAAAAGGATTAGAATTAATATCCAAAAAAAGTATTCTGACATTGCATGATAAGAGCTGCAGGATATGAATGCATATTTGTACATCTTCCAAATCTTGATAGGTAAAACCTGTTCCATTCTTTCCTTTGTTTAATTTCTGTTTTGTTCCCATCTTGACTAAGATTACATTACACTAATATACTAATATACATTAGTACATTATACTAATTACATTATATTAATATACTTTTATGTTACAGTAAAACTCATAGCAGTCTGAAAGTTAAGAATATCAGTATATTTTTCCTTTAAGTCAATCGCATATTATTGAAAAAACCTGCATCTGTGAGCAACAGAGGTTGGATTCTACCGGGTTGGACAGTAGAATCTATAGAACTGGTTGTTATGATTCTGCGCAGTTTGGCGAATTGGCAAATCATGCCCCTGGCTGGTCCCATCCCTCTCCACCCACCGCATGCGCAACATTGCATACATGCCCGACATTGCTGACGACATTCTTCCCCCTCAGTCACTCCTTAAAGTATTTATTTTTTCCCCTCCCGATGATCAGCTGTTCCTATGATCAGCTGTGCTGGGATTCCCCTTGTTTACCTCCTGCTTCGCCCAGGAAGCTTCCCTGAGGCCCAAGAAGGCAAAAATGGACGGGGGCACAGTACCCCCCTCCGCCCTCCATTTTTGCCTTCCTGGGAGCAAAAATGCACCACCACGAGGCTCCCCCAAGGCCCAGGAAGCCTCAAAAGTGTGTGTCCCCCCATGCTCCTTTTTTTCCCCTTCCCGAGGCCCAGGAAGCCTTCTGGAAGCAAAAACACTCCTCAGGAGGGTTCCCTGAGGCCCAGGAGGCCCCAAAGTTGAGCGTAGGGGGTCCTGCATGTCCCCCATGCTCCATTTTTTTCCCTTCCTGAGCCCCAGGGAAGCCTTCTAGGAGCAAAAATGCCCCCCAAGAGGCTTCCCTGAGGCCCAGAAGGCCCAAAAAACTGAGGGGTCTGCCCAAAAAAGGAAGAAGAAGCCACACCCACCCAGTCATATGGCCAAGCCCACCTAGCCATGCCCACAGAACCAGTTGTTACAAAATTTGAATCCAACCTCTGGTGAGCAGCTTTAATCATCTTTCATTTATAAGGTTTTCTATGCAGTTTTAGATAAAATAGCACACCATGCTTTATATTTTTAAAACATTTGAAAATTACTTCAGTTTTTTTTTTTAAAAAAAACTAAAAACAAATTGATATGACACCGCAGTTGAATTTTCTTATTCCCATTTATGTTAAGTATAAGCTTAGGTTAATATCACAAATTCTAAAAAACTTCAAATAACTTATTATAAGCCCAGACCTATTACAAAACCACCAGGTTTCACTGTATTCCAAATCACCCACATTTGATTTTCTAACTTTTAAGTTAGATTTTAAAGAAACACCTTATCTATTTACTGACATACTATAATCTGTAAAAATACTTTTGAAATGTATCGTTTAAAGTCTTGCTGAAATGTTAAACAGCATAAAATTGTTATGTGTTTTCAATATATTATTTACTATGATTGTTGCCAAATAATAAGGTAAAGGTAAAGGGTTCGCTAGTTCATTCATGTGCAATTCTAGGGGGCAGTGTTTATATGACCTCACCCCTTTCCTAAGAGGTTTGTAGGGGGCATGCATAAGCACACCAATGTGCCTACCATCCCTGTCCTATTGTTTCTTTTTTTCTTATATGTTTCCATTTCATGTATTCATAACCATGCTTATACTTATACCTGTTATCTTATAATTGCTTAACAAAATAAATTAATAATAAATAAATAAATAAATATCCATTTCTTAGAAAGGGAGCCAGTGTTCTCTAAAGAGACTTCTGTGATCATGTGGCCAGCATGACTTTATGCCAAGGTACATGGAATGCAGTTACCTTTCAACCAAACTGATACCTATTTAGTACTAGCATTTGCATAATTTTTAATTGCTCAATGGACAGGAGCTGTGTTGAGGAGGGGAGCTCACCCCATCATTTGGTGCTTGGGTCTGGAACCTGGCTCTCAACTTTCCAATTGACAAGCCGAGCATTTTAACCGCCGAGCCATCATGCCCCTAGCAAAATAATACAAAGAAGTAAAACATTATTTCTAAGTAAACTAATTTATTTTTGGATATAAAGCTTGCTACATTCACCCTGGAACTATCACTCAAGGTATCACAGTACTCAAAGGGTATTTCATAAGGCTTTATCAGTCATAGTTAAATCAGTGTTTAGTTATCAATACTTTATGAGATACAATGTTAGGTTAAAAATTCATACAACACAATTATGACAGAGGTAAGAATTAGTTGCAGATATAAAACATAATTAATTAAGCTTATATTAGGAGGATTTTCAAGGCACATAAATAAGGACTTAAATGTTACCATTAGAGAACAAAACTTTGTTTTGACTATGTAATATATTAAATAAAATAACAATTAAAGCACTTTTAATATGCTTATATGTATTAATTATCATAAGGAAATTATGTGAAAGGCACACATGTCATCTGAATTATTTTTATGGTCAGCTTAAAAAGATCCATTAGAATGACCCATAAGAAGTGTAATATTGGAGAATTAAATTAAGTATTGGAGAATTAAAAAATTGCCAATGTCCCTGGCTCTGCTTTACCATTTTTCCATTAAAAAACCATACAGAATCCATTAAGAAATATTATTTTATAGTTTTAACTGCAGGCATCAATATTTAGCACTATTGTATCAAGTCAAATTCTTCTACTTTGTCATGCCCCTGTTGGAATCTGATTTGGAGGGGGAGGCCATCAGCTGACAGGGAGTGGAAGTGTGGCTCCATTGGCTGTGGAAGAAATTGGGGAAGGGCAAAGACCGGCTGGGCAGAGCAGGGAAGAGGTAGAGCAAGGGAGAGGAATTTGGAGGAAGACTCAGGCCCACCCCCTCTTCATCCTAGGGCATGCAGGGAAGAACGGAGGAGGGAGCAACGTGAGTTGCGTGAGGTAAGGGCCCTGATTCCCTTCATTAGCTGCAGCTGGGAACATAGTGTTTAAAAAGGGAAGCTGTGCACAGCAAAGTTGTTGGGAGCAAATCATGAATTATCTGGTATTGTGGAGGCTTATCTGGATTCCTGGCATCTTCCCAACTGTGTGTGTTTTGCTGGGATGCAATTCCTTCTCCTGCCCTGTCAAGTTAATTACTGCAGCGTGGTTTGTGAGGATTATTTTTACAGTTTGTAAGTACTTTGGTTTTGGACTGAATTTCCTCCACTTAAAGACTATTCTTGGTAGAGTTTTTTCTCCTGCCGAAGGTAACCTGGATATTGGGGGCAAAGCTGGAGGTATTAAAGGGACACTTCTTGCTTATTTGACTGTGTTGCCTTTGTGCCATGCCCCAGGTCATCACACACTGCAAAAACTCATGGATTAGTTTCACTAAGATTATTAATAATAAGAATGAGATGACAATATTTCAACATAGTTGAAGGGAAAAGGGAAGTCTCTGAAAAAAAAAGTAAATATCATGCAGAAATGTTTCCAAAACCTGTATTATATTTTATGTAAATATTGCAAACTTTGGAAGTTATTATTACTTTATTATCAGAGCACAACATGTTTACAATGAGATTGGCTGAGCCTCCCTTTGTACACCCCCCCAACACAACCCACAGTGAGGACAGAAGTCCCTAATCCAGTCCCAATCTTATTACACTATGTGACCTTGTTGCACAACATGCCGGTCCCGCAAGTCTATCAAACTATGTTGACATGAAGTTATTTTCTGTTCAGAAGACTGACAGCCCATGGGTAGAAAGTGTTCTTCAACTTGTTGGTGTGGCTGGCTTTGCTTCTATATATCTCCTACCCAATAATAGGAGTCTGAAGAAGTGCTGACCAAGATGTGAGTAGTCCCTGAGAATTTTCCTCACTCTTCTAAGGCAGTGAGCCCTAGTGATATCATATAGTGGTATCAGAGAACAGCCCACAATGTTTTGTGCTGTGCTCACCACCCTCTGTAATGCTGTCAAGCCAGCATACCACACCGTAATGCAATATGTGAGGATGCTTTCTATTGTGGACTGGTAAAAGGAGGTCATCGGTCATTGTTCCACTTTATTCTTTTGCAAGACCCTAAGAAAATGGAGTCTCTGTTGGGCCTTTCTGGACACCTGGGTTGTGTTGATTTTCCAGGTAATATCTTCGCTGAGGTAGACTCCCAGGAATTTAAAGGAGGAAACTCTCTCCACACAGCCACCCTCGATGTAAAGTGGAGTGGGTTTCTCTCTCTTCCAGAAGTCTAATACCTTCTTTTTTGTCTTGCTGATGTTTAGGTGCAGGTTGTTTTCTAGGCACCATGAGGATAATTTTGAACCTCCCCCCATATATTGTTTTGTCTCCACTTGTAATGAGACCCAATACAATAGTATCATCTGCTAACTTAATGATCACAGTGGATGTTTTTGCTCCCAATCATGTGTGTACAGTGAGTACAGGTAGGAACTGAGCACACAGCCCTGTGGGGAGCCAGTGCTAAGCTTCAGGGAGGTGGATGTGACAGACCCAGCCCTCACTGTTTGTGGTCAGTTCATCAGAAAGTATTTGATCCAGTCACAGATGGAAGAGGAAAAATCCAAGTCAGTCAGCTTTTTGATAAGGATGCTCAGCAGGATAGTATTGAAGGCTGAGCTGTAGTCAATGAAAAGCATCCTGACATAGTTTCCAGGTTTCTCCAGATGGCTCGCTACAGAATGTAAGGCAGTAGCTATGGCATTGTCTGTCAACCTGATCTCCTGTAGGCAAACTGATGTCTGTCAAAGTCTGGTGGGAGGCATATCCTAAGGTGTTGGAGGACCAGTCTTTCAAAGCATTTCATCACTACTTTTTTTTTTTTTTTTGGAACAAATTTTATTAATTTTAAAGACAAACAAACCATCATTAGCCATTGAATACATAAAACCTCTTTCCATTATTAATTTTACAAGTCAAGTAAAATATTATTTTATACAGCATAATTCTGTTTTACACCATTTCGAAATGGACATATAAATATC
Organism: Notechis scutatus; assembly: GCF_049901735.1. Lineage (NCBI taxonomy): Eukaryota > Metazoa > Chordata > Lepidosauria > Squamata > Elapidae > Notechis > Notechis scutatus. The sequence continues at coordinate 47,574,840 of NC_142013.1, forward strand.
TCTTAGCAAATTTCTCATTATTTCTCTTTTCGTATTCAATTTCATTATTATTATTATTATTATTATTATTATTATTATTATTATTATTATTATTATTATTATTATTATTTTCTACATTTATCCAGTTTATAATCATCATCTACTTTTCTCTCTGACTTAATTACCATTATTCTCATCCAACATTCCTCCGAGGTTTTATTAATTCTCAAACAAACGTGAACACACAAAACACAAAAATATAAAACTTCTTTTAAGAAAGTAGTTTGGCCCCAGATTACCTCTCTTTATATGGACTTCAATTAAATTTGTGCTCATCTTATATACCATTACCTATCTTATTTACCATTCTATATCTTCTATATAACTTCTCACCGCTTTTCATTCTTCTTAATTCTATTTTATTTAATTCATTTTAATTTAAATCATTATGTTTGTATTTTTTGTCCATTCTTTCCAAATTATCTATTTATCTCATTCCCTACAGTAAGAAAAAAAGGATTTCTTCTGAAATCACTGATCAGAGTATGATGCCTTTCTATCCTCCCCCTAAGTTAATATTTGAAATAACGCCTAGTACCCAATCTGATTCTGCTTAGTACATTCTACCTGCTAACCTTTAAAAAGAGAAAAAAAATGTCCATACTAATTAATATAATTAGGTAATAAATCTAAATGTTGAATCTTATAACATTCCAATTATCTACAATAATATGCTACAATAATAAGTTTATAGTAGAATCAAGACAATAGTCAATTAAACCTTTTAGTTAAACTCAATATTTTAAACATTCCTTTTAATATTTTGTTATATTTTAAAATCTGTCATTACTAAACATTTCAATATTTTAGCCTTTTATTAATTCTTATAACATTCTAGTTTTCTATTTCTAATACAAATACTACAATACCATCTTATGTACCTTGCAGAATCTTCTTTTTTAAAGAAATTATACATCACCCTTTATCCTTGAAAAAAATTCCTTTTTTCCCATCTTGTTTCATACCTTTGTGGCTTTTTCCTCCCTTTTCCCTTCCTTTCTTATCCCACCTGGCCTTTTTACCCCCTCCTCTACTAACCTCCGCCTTTTTAGCTTCCCCTCTCTGTTGTATTCCTTTTTCCTTTTGCTTAATAACATTGTGTTGATTTTGCATCTTATTTTTCTCTTTCTTGAATGTTTTTTTAAGTCTTAAGTCCTTCATTTTCCTTCCTCTCTTTCTCCTTTCTCTCTTAATTAAATTTTTAGATTCATTGAAGATGGCGTCTTCTTCTTCTTCTTCTTCTTCTTCTTCTTCTTCTTCTTCTTCTTCTTCTTCTTCTTCTTCTTCTTCTTCTTCTTCTTCTTCTTCTTCTTCTTCTTCTTCTTCTTCTTCCTCTATCTGTTGTTGTGTTTGCTGATAAATAGCAAGCGCCATTTCTAAAAAAAGGAAGGCTTCTTTCACAGCGTCCTTGCTTTCTTTCTTTATTTTCTCATATTCCTTTCTAAGTTCATCAACAGGTAAAGCCATTATAAATCTTTTCTTTGTTCTTCTTCTTAAAGCAACCAAGATGTTTCAAAAGTTAAAACAATTCCCCAAAGTCCCAGAGACATCAATCAGTCCAGACAAAGCACAAAGTTCTCACTTTCTCTTTGGGGTGGTATCAGTAAAAAGGAAAAGAAAAAAAGCCCAATCTGTATTTTAGAGCCTTGTTGCAATTAATTCTTAGTCTCAAAATCTTCAAGACATCTCCTCCAGCAAAATCTTAATATATATATATATATAGAAGACCAGAAAGCATGAATAGAAGAGATGATTCCACCAGGCTGTCAATCATTTGGAAGCCTGCACTCACAAACAAAAAAATCTCCACACCACAAGCCAGGCAAACACCTGGGCACAAACAGATCCCCCCTGATACCTCCAGCTCAAACACACCCCAACCAGGCACCCAGATGAAACCCAGCTTCCTAACTAATGATAGCCGTCCATTTACCCGAAGCCAAGCTGCACTAAAGGCCTCCATTAAAGTAACACAATGCTGCCAGCCAATCAAGTTACAAAAAGAGCCAAAAAACAGACAGAAGATATCAGAGACACCCATCAAGCAGAACACAGCAAACTCCGAGACCAATAAACACAGACCAAGACTCCCAACCAATCAGGATGAAGAAAAACCATTCTGGCACAGCAATAGGCTGCCCCAAATTTAAATCTGAAACCACTGTAAAAGTCTGACCCACAGACGGACACAATACAGAAGCCTGATGATGGCAGATGAGATTCTGCTGAAACGTTGCTACAACTTTAAAAGAACTACAATGACGTGGGAAAATACCCGAACCAAGCCGAACACCATACATGTAAGTACCTGCGAAAACTTAAGAATAAAAACTTATATTTTCCTCTCCCTTCCCACTTATAACAAAAAGCCAAGTTTTTACCTTTTATAAAAGACAACAGGTTTCTCAATAGCAATTTGTTGATTCCATAGGGAAGGAGAGTAAACTTTCCCTTTCAGCACCTCAGTTTTGCCGCTTGAAATTCTCCTCTGGAAACAAAGTATCATTCAAGGAGTCATAGTTTTCAGGATTAGACGTCTCTTAAAGTCCTGGGTCAGCCAAAAAAAACTTTCTCTTGGAAACTTTCTCCCCTCTTCCTCCTGCTCAATCTTACCCAGCTGCCGGCTTCTTTGTGACGGCCATTACAGACCGCCACTCAACCTCCTTGAGAAAAGGGGGTTTTGCGGCTGGGGAGGGGGTCTGCAACACCCCCAAACCCCTCACCAGCTCCCCCTGTCTTCGGCTGCCTCTGCGGGGCAGCCTTAGCCTCCAGATCCGTCAGGATCGGAGGCACCAAGACGGCTAGCGCCGCAGGGATCTCACAGTATCGCAAATCCCTGCCGCTGGCGAAGCCAACAAACCAGAAGTTCCCGCATTTCATCACTACCGATGTTAACGTAATAGGTCTGTAGTCATTTAGACAGTTAATTGCTGTTTTCTTGGGAACTGGGACAATAGTGGATGCTTTCAAGCATGATGGAACACAGGCCGTTTGCAGGTAAATGTTAAAGATCTTTGTCAGGACCCCTGCTAATTGATTGGCACAAGTCTTTACCACTATCCCCAGCACCCCATCTGGACCTGCAGATTTACTGGGATTCACAGCCTTCAGTGCAGCTCTCACTTGATGTTCATATAGGATGAGTGGCTGGGAATCAGAAGGCTGGCAGGCAGAGGCTATGGGGTCTGGTCTTTTAACCTCATAGTGGGTGAAGAAGATGTTCAATTCCTCTACCAATGAGGCGTCAGCATCCTCATGTTGCCCTTATAGTTAGTTAGTGCTGCAGTCCCTGCCACACTTACTTCAGGTTGTTATCTGCTAGATGGTTCCCCACCTTATATTTGTATTGTTATTTTGAGGTAAGTCAGATTAAGTTTGAAGTAAGTCAGATTTTAGTAGCCCTTAATTCCTACTGTCTCTGAAAAATATGATATATATCCAGGGCTACAATCAATATAAACATTTGAGATGAGTAGGAACAATTTGGTTTTCTTAGAGGAAAGATAGAACTAGGAGGACAACTGCCTTCACCTAACAACTGGTCTAAGGGTTAATAAATAGATTTTGTGTTGTAAGCAGCACATTTTATTTGCTGAAGCAAGGGTCATCACAAATTGCTTTAGTAAATCTTTTCACATGACTTGAAGGTTGTCCCCATCACCTATCTGTCAAATCCCTGTGGAAGACTACCTACTTAGGAAATGCATGTGAGAGAAGGCATATGTCATATCTGAAGTCTTCTCTCCAGTCTGTGATTTCTAGGGGGCGCTGTGTTGATTGGTTGTTTGTCTGTCAGTCGGGTATAAAAGGAGTTGTCAGACAGAATATTGCCATTGCCATACAGTCAGCCTTAGCTGTCACTGTTAGCATTTACTGTTAATAAACCATTGGCAACCACTTAGCCTCATCTCGTCTCAATTTCTTTCACCCTCTGTTCTCAGTGCAGAATACTGGTGACGAAGGTGAGATTCTGAGGGCAATAGAAAGGCTAATTATTTCCTCCAAAATGAGGTATAATTAGAGCTGGTTACTGCTTCCAAACTGAGGTGCTATAAGAGCTATTTACTGCCTCATAGCTGAGGTCAATAAGAGGAGTCACAGTCACTAAGCCTGCAGAGAGCCAAAGAAAAACCTCAGACACTCCAGAATCACCTCAGGCATCAGGAATGACTGCACTTAGTAATTTTGTGCCCTTTAATTCAACCACAGAGACATGGGATTTGTATATCTCTCGCTTCAAGTGCTTCTGGAGACATATGCCAAAACAGGGCAACCTCCTACAGAAAGCAATGAAAGCCTATTAACTAGAACAAGGGTGTCAAACTCACATCTTCATGTCGCCACATGACATATCAGGACTTTTTCTCCCTTCACTAAACCGGGAGTGGGCTTGTCCAGCAGGAATTGCATCTGGCCCATGGGCCAGGAGTTTGACAGCCCTGAACTAGAACAAGTGAAACAATCTAATTATTTTGCTTCCATCCTTCATGAAGCAACTTCAAGAGTAAGCTTTGAGTTTGAAAAATTGATTCAAAATATTGTAAAATTTTGATGTCAGTATTCAACATATAATTCTCATATAAGTATCTAACATATAAGAAAGAAATGAAAAATGAAAAAGCAAAGAATGTCAAAAACAAGCATAACTTTGAAGATTTAATAACCTTGATTTCTAAGCTGACAAAGTTCAACCTCTTCCTATCTATTGCCTAACATATGTATGTATGTATGTGTGGTAATATATTTTATTGATCATTTTATCATTTTCTGTAAGGCCTTTGAATACTAACAGTAAGTCTAGGGAGATGTGGGCATTCTTGGTGGGGTAGGAGTACCTTTGCTTATGAGTGTCTCATCCTGTTTGATTCTGCAAGTTTAGAAGGAATAGGAAAATAGGTAAAGTTCAAGGTACACAGTTGTGCTTTCTCATGGAACTTTTCAAACTTTCCCATGAGACTTTCCGTGGCTGTATCTCATCCTAACAAAGTAACATTTGGAACTTTCCAAGATTGTGTGTTCTCATGCTGGTGAAGTAATCTCCTGTTGAGGTCATTGTTTTCTGAATATGCATACTGTATTTTGCTTGTGTTTTTCTCAATAAATACTGCTACCTGAGTTCACTCAGGGTTGGCATTTTCTCAGAGATAGTTCCCTGTGTCTCATTTCAAATGTCAATCCACCATATGTATGTATGTATGTATGTATGTATGTATGTATGTATGTATGTATGTATGGTATTTAGGTTTCTTCAGGTATTTTCCCATGTCTTAATAGTTGTGCTTTTAAAGTTATAGCAATGTTTTGGAAGAATCTCATCTGCCCTCCTCAGGCTTGTATATTGGCTTTTTTCTTAATCGTGCATGTCAGGCTTTGGCAACCATTTCAGTTTGAATTTGGTGCTGGCTTCATGTTTTATTTGAATGGTTTTTTCTTCATCTTGATTGGCTGGGAGTCTAGGTCTGTGTTTATTGGTCTTTGAGTTGCTGTGTTCTTGATTGGCTGGCAACATTGTGTTTTGTGTATTGGGGGTTTTCAGTGTAGCTTGGTTTCTTGTGAATGGCCGACAATTGTTTATTAGGAAGCTAGGTTTCATCTGGGTGCCTGGTTGGGGTGTGTTTGGGTTGGAGGTATTAGGGGGGGTGTCTGTTTGTGTCCAGGTGTTTATTTGGATTGTGGTATACAGATTGTTTTGTTTGTGAGTGCAGGCTTCCAGATGATTGATAGTCTGGTGGAGTCATCTCTTTTGTTCATACTATTAGGTCTTTTATCAATCTCTATGGCTTCTCTGATGATTCTGTAGCTGGGGTTTTCTATAGTAGCTAGGGTTTTGGTGCCATTGAAGTCGATGCTATGACCTGTGGCTTTCATATGTTGGACTAGTGAGGAAGTATGTTCCAGCTTTTTTTACTGCATTCTTGTGTTCTTCAAGGAGGGTACTTATCCTTCTATTGGTTTGTCCTATGTATGTGGCAGGGCATGATGCTCAGGGGACTTCATATATGCCTTGGTTTTCTAGGTCAATTTTATCTTTGGGGTTTCTTAGGATGGCTGCTATTTTTTTTTGTCTGTTATGAAGGCAGTCTTGATGTGATGCCTGTGTAGTATCTTACTGATTTTGTCTGTTGTACCTCTTATGTAGAGCAGGACAACTGTTTCATAGGTCTGTTCATCTTCTTGGTCTATTGTGTCTCAGTGTGTTTTTGTGGATCAGGCCCATGATTTTGCTTTTGTGGAAGTTGTTAGCTGTCAGTACTTTGGTCAGGGTGCATAGTTCAGTCTTTATGTGTGTCTTTTGTCTGCCAGGCATTTGGTTCTGGCAATTAGTGTTTTGGCCACAGAGTTTATTTGTGCTGGGTGATAGTGGGATTGAGCATTTAGGTAGTGGTTTGTGTGTGTTTTTTTCTGGTATATGGTGTGTCCTAGAGTGTTATCTGTTTTTTTTTTTGTGATTAGTACATCTAGGAATGGTAGTTGTTTGTTTGTTTCCGATTCCATGGTGAATTTGATTTTGGGGTGTGTGCTGTTTAGTTGTGTTAGGAAATTGTTTAGGTTTTCTTTTCCATGGGGCCAAATAACATATATGAAAGACCAATCTGCTGAGAGTTTCTTTATATAGTCAGTACATGTAACTGAAATTTATAGAAAGTGGAGTAACCTTCATTCTCCATTGAAGAAGAAGAAGAGACATGTTCAGTAATGGAATGAGTGTTTCTTTTTGCTTTTGGAGAAAGTTCTTCAAATTTTCCACAAGACAAAATGACAAGGATGAATGAGAGTATGTATATGTATATATGTAGGCTTTTTTCTCCAGGTGTGTCAATAGTCAGCAGTCATGAAAGGAAAGCAGTCAATATTTCTTTTTCTGGTATGGAAGAGATGGGAAAAGAAGGGAGCATCCACCTATCACAAGCCATGCTAATTCAGTATAAACAAAACACCTTAGTCATCAACAACAATAGAAACCAAAATTAAAATAGTTATATCAACCAATGCAAAATGCGCTTAGAGAAAAAAATCCTCATACATAGAAAAAAAATCACATGTTCTAAAAGGATGTATAATATACTATGATGAAAACTGGAAAATTTTGAACAACTTTTCATGTAAATGTTGTTAAAGTAAAACTGTTAAAGTACAGGAGGAAATATTCTGGGATCCAGATCAGCCTTCTTTTCATTGTGGGATTTGTGCTAAATATGATGCAGAGGCATGTGAAGATATAGATTACAGTCAATGAGGCATAAACTCTATAGATATTTTGACAATATAACATGGGCCAAACAGAATTGTGAGAATCATTTAAGTGATTGAGCCAATTCTATATTAAGATTTATATAGATATTAATGACATCCAAATTAAAATGTGCCCAGCTGTCTAACTCTTCAGTTCACATATCTAAATCTTTGAATAATTGATTCCACTCTCAAACTGCTTTTATTGTTAGGAAATCTGCCCTAACCATCAGAATGTTACTGCCTATAATTTAAATCCATTCGTCTCTGCACTGAAATCAAGGAAAACAAATTTAGGGAAACTTCTGAGTGATATCTTTCCAGGTATTTGAAAGAGTATAATCATATTACTCTTCCACAACCAACCAGTGTTGTGATGGCCAAGTGTGCCCAGATTCTTCTATTGGTCTTTCCAAAGAATTGTAGCCTTTTGTTGCTTTCTTGCCTGCTTTTTCAAGAAGTACCTGACTTTTTTTTCATTCAACTTGTTTTTTTTAACCCAATGTACTTTTGAAAAAAAATGTTACCATCATATATACTAAAGTCAAGCTTGGATGGCTTTCTGCGTGCAAAAATATAAATTTAGATTATTGTTATCTGTATCTAAAAAGTATAGGTTTACATTTTTCTTGTAAAATAATTGAAAGGGGATTTTTAATTGTTTTGCGCAATGAATAAAAATCATCTTATGCCACATACCCAACTCTAAAGCCTTTTTCTAATTTCTTGGATAACAGTTCTCCTGGAAATGCAATGTAAATTCTAAATAGTGCTTAACAGAATGTTTGTAAAATTAGCTGGTCTATAAAGATGGGAAAACTTGACTTCCATTTTTTAAAAAGGAAAACAATAATTATTGTTCATTATTTAGGAAATTGAACAGATGATCTAAAGGAATTAAAAAGCTTAACAAAGATTCTGATCCCACCATGGTCTGAAGAACTACTGTAATTGTAGTAGAGAGTTCTGAAAAACACTTTTTGATTCCAAGGCTGGTACTCCTCAGAAAACTCTGGTTATTCTGGTATTATATTCAATACCATATGCATTTTTCCTCTAAAAAAAAGGTATTACCTAATTATACTCACCTTTTTTCCAAAAACAAGTTTTCTTTAGAAATATTAAAAACAATGTTATTTTCCATATGTCTATGTTCCTGATAGATCAAAAAGAAATGTGTGCACTTGCTTGATGTTAACATTGAAATTTATTGCAATAGACGTATTGAAATGCATTCTTATCATTTTGCTTTTGTTGGACTATCTTTATAAAGGCTCTAGGTGGTTTTTTGTTTGTTTTTCAATAAACCCTCCAGAAACTACATTGCATTAATAATCCTTAGAAGCCATTGACATATGCCACTCTCACATAATATTTTTTTAAAAAAATGCTAATAGCTTAGTTTGTAATATTTAACCAGCAGATAGAAAACCTTGTATAACATACTTATTTTACAGTGATAACGTGAATCTCTTACCTTACTAAGATATACAGTATATTGAATGACATTATACTGGACTAAAGTAGAATTTCTAAATTGATTGTTAAATATAAAATGTTTGCCTTTATTTGTGAGAAAAATTAAATAAATAAAAAAGCTATTTAATAGCCAATCTTCTAGAAATGTGTGATAAATTGTGGTGGTACAATTCACTTTGAGGCCTGTTGAATTCCTGCATCATGAATGATTAAATGACACTCTCAGATCTGGCTTGCAAAATTTCAGACAATCATTAATTTGCAACAAAAAGATCAAAACATGTTGAATTTTTCTGCCATCTTCTATCATCCAGATGTCTGCAGTCAAGATGCAGAAGCCATAAATTAAATTGCAGAAATGTATAAGAGAAAATTGAAGGCTTAATCTATAAACCTACTTTTTCTAGTACAAGAAACAGTTTTGCAAATATGCTTCAAAAATAAGGAAGGTGTCCACAGTATGGCTTGATGCACAGCTTGAGGCCATGACATGTATCATCCTATGTATCTCCTGTGTCATACTTTTTCATCCCACCTACCGGCAGATATCTGGATTAGCCCTAGTCTAATATCATGTACCTTCTACTGAGTTATTAATCAAGTATAATCACTGTGATGAAACTTGCAAGATTTCGTGCTAGTGCATTCACAATTAGAAGCTAAATTTTATGTTGCTACAATGAAAGCAAGATATAATTGTCTAAAGACATATTTATCTTTGATTTAGATATTACTTCTGCTTTGATACATCTTAAACAATAAAGTATAGTGGAGCATAGTTTTTATTTTCATTTTCTAACTATTAATGTTTTAGATTTATCTTCCTGGTAATAATAATTATTAACATAGTAACAGAGGAGGGGTATTACCTTCTGTGTGCCAGGAATGCTCTCATTCTCCTTTGAGGCCTCTGAGGAAGATGCAGAGGAGCCATCATCCACAGAAGACATCAGAGTTATTAAGTGACCAGTGTTCTATACTTAAGCCAAAAGGCCAAGAACCAATAGTATGTACAAGCATAAATGCACGCTACATATTTTCATCAAGAAGGTAATTAATTGGACCTGGATTTAGTCATAACTAAATTAGGTATATATTTATTCAGCTGAAATCAATGGCATCCATGAGGGTAGAATGTATTATAAATATGGTTTGCCTCTACTAATGGCTTCAGTGGGAAGGAAGAAAAGATTTCTTTCATGGCTTATGTTACTATTTTATGTTTTCTCTGAAGTCTTCGTTACCTGATATCTGGAGCTAGCACAAGACAAATCTAACACACATGTTATTAACATGATTTAGATTTGTCCTTCATTGTGTCAGGAACACAATCCTGAAAGTCAATATGACATAGGTTTTTAATCAATCAATCAATCAGAATAGAGCTGGAAGGGATGTTGTAAGTCTTTGAATCCAGTCCCTGCTCAAACAGGAGACCCTATACCATTTCAGATAAGTTGCTGTCCAGTATCTTCTTCAAAAACCTCCAGTGATGAAGCACTTGCAACTTCTAAAAGCAAGCTGTTCCACTGGTTAATTGACCTCACTGTCAGGAAGTTTCTCCTTAATTCCAGGTTGCTTCTCTCCTTGATTAGTTTCCACCCATTGTTTTTTGTCCTGCCTCCTTATTGACCAGATATAGCTGATCTCTAAACTGGAATTTTTCAGCTTCATTAAATACTGTAAACAGGCTTAAATTAAAATTAGTTTTTGTTGCCTTCAAATATGCTGACCATAAAAAAAGGCAGAAACAGGAAAAGAAAAAGAGAAAAAACAATGGAAAATGAAGAAAATAGTAGTTGGATGGAGTGTAGAAAATACAATTTTAAAGGAAGGTAAAAATGTAAAAGACAAACAGCAAGTCTATATAGATGTAATAAAAGTAAGGATAATCTGCAAGAATGGAAAGATATAGAAAGACATAATGAATGTGATTCTGTTGCTCTACTAAATTTAACTATAAGTCTACTTTCTTTACTAGATTTAACGATAGATCTCTGTCCATATTTTTTTTAAAAATCTGCAGTTACTTTTATTATTTTTTAACTTGTATATTCTTGAATCACTCATTTTCCCAAAATAAATATGTGATGACTATTCATTGTATGTTATTTTTACGCCATTTTTGCTACCTTTTGTGTTGAAACAATAAGATTCTAGGTTAACAGATTACATGGTTTTTTAAAAAAGACTTGATTGAATCATCCCTTTAACTAAAATTTTTGAACTGTTTTGAGACAAAGAATCAAATCAGGTGCTTTCAATTCACTTCAGTTCAAAAGTAATTTTGAAAATTGATGCACAACTATTGATTGGAGAGTTTTGAAAATAAAAACAGTTTAAATAGGTTGTTATGGCATGCTAAATATACACATGCTATATATATACATGCTAGATATATTTAGAAATACTATTGACAGAAGATCAATATAGCTTTTAAAATATTAAACATTGAAAAATCAAGATGAATGAAAACAACCTTTCCAAATCCAAAAATGCTATGATGCTTTTTAGTGTCAACAGAAATAATAGTTCTTGGATTCTGCCTGTTTGGAGTTAAAGCAATTACACTGAACATCTAATATTAGCAAAACTTTGGCAGCTCCACAGACATCCACTATTTGTTTGTGACAGACTACAACAGTGTGAGCTGGATGCATAATGCATAGAAAAATAAACTGTAATTTATTGACAAAAGGAGTTGTTAAAAGAGTAGAATTTCTGATCAAGATGATAGTGTAGTGGTACTGGCATAGGATTTTCTGACACTGCAGATCATTATCCTGATAACAGATATCAAGATATCTTACTTTTTTTTTCTTTTGCAATCATTTGTGTTCTGTGTTCTCCTGCTTGAGTCTCCTGTTTGGGCAGGGGTTGGACTAGATGACCTAAAAGGTCCCTTCCAACTCTAATTATCTGTTATCTGTGTTTGTTTGAGTGGCAGTCAAGAAATGCCTTTCCTTAAAATAAGAACCATAAAACCTGAAAAAAATGTTTCTTCTTATTGAAATAATGGGGAAAATAATGTTAAATGTGATATTATTCATTTTATTTATTTGATTTGTCAATCGCTTACAGGATAATAGGTATAAGCATAAACATGAGTAAGAATACAGGAAATAGGTACAAATAAATGGAGACAATAGGACAGGGATGGGAAGCACGATGGTGCACTTATGCACGCCCCTTACAGACCTCTTAGGAATGGGGTGAGGTCAATAGTGGATAGTTTGAGGTTGAAGGAGCGGGGGTTTGAGGATGTAACAACAGAGTCAGGTAGTGCATTCCAGGCATTGACCACTCTGTTGCTGAAGTTGTACTTTCTGCAATCAAGTTTGGAGCAGTTAACATTGAGTTTGTATCTGTTGTGTGCTCTTGTATTGTTGCGATTGAAGCTGAAGTAGTCATTGACTGGTAGGACATTGTAGCAGATAATTTTGTGTACTACGCTTAAGTTCAGCCATAGGCAGCGTAGTTCAAGATTGTCCAAGCCCAAAATTTCATGCCTGGTGGAAAAGGGCATTTGTTGTAAGCAGAGGAGTGTAGTACTCTTCTCGTGAAATACTTCTGGACTCACTCAATTATATTAATGTCTGATATATAGTGCAGATTCCAGACAGATGAGCTGTATTCGAGTATTGGTCTAGCAAAGGTTTTGAATGCCCTAGTTAGCAATTCAATATTTCCAGAGGAGAAGCTTCATATTATTAGACTGAATGCAGCTGAGAAGAGAATGTATCATTCAGGTCTTCCTGGTACATCTATAATTGGTTTAGTTATTGCACATACTCTTATAAGAAGTATGAGAAAATACTTGAAAGCAATGTTGTAAATGTTTCTGTCCGAGAAAAGAAATGATAAAAAAAATTAATAAAAGCATTAAATGGATGGAAAAGCAAAAGAAGACTAGCAAGGATAGAAAGGCATGGGGATGTGAGAGTAACTTTGGAAGGCAGAAGGAAGATCTGCAGCCAATCAGACAAGAGATAGCCAATAGAGTAGCACCCTGCAGATCCAGATTCCATATTATTTTCTTAGGGGATTTTAACAGAGCCAACCTCTGTTGCCAACATATGGTAACTATTAAGTTCTGTGTAATCTATATGTATATTAACCCATAGGATGTAGCTGTAGTATTATTTATCCTTTTTATTACCTCTTATTTTCCTGTTCTACTGGCTGTCCATTATTATTATCTCTTTTATTCATTAAACATGAAACTCAGTCAGCTGAACATTTAAAAATGTATCACATTTAAAAATGTATCACAAATACATTGGCACTAATGGTTGATACAGTTGCTGCCAGCATCCTAGGTATCAACCAAGTATTTTCTTAAGATATATGATGTTCCGAGTAGCACAGTTTTTTGCAGTTCTGCTGGTGTTATTGCAGGAAACTGTAATTTCTTGATGTATTTTATAAAATTCTTGGACATGGTACCAAGTGCCCCCATGACAATGAGTATTACTGTTACATGTATCATCCATAATCACATACGCTGCTCAAAAAAAAATAAAGGGAACACTTAAACAACACAACGTAACTCCAAGTCAATCACACTTCTGTGAAATCAAACTGTCCACTTAGGTAGCAACACTGATTGACAATCAATTTCACATGCTGTTGTGCAAATGGAATAGACAACAGGTGGAAAGCAGAGGCAGTTAGCAAGACATCGCCAATAAAGGAGTGGGTCTGCAGGTGGTGACCACAGACCACTTCTCAGTTCCTATGCTTTCTGGCTGATGGTTTGGTCACTTTTGAATGCTGGCGGTGCTTTCACTCTAGTGGTAGCATGAGACGGAGTCTACAACCCACACAAGTGGCTCAGGTAGTGCAGCTCATCCAGAATGTGGCACATCAATGCGAGCTGTGGCAAGAAGGTTTGCTGTGTCTGTCAGAGTAGTGTCCAGAGCATGGAGGCGCTACCAGGAGACAGGCCAGTACATCAAGAGACATGGACAAGGCCATAGGAGGGCAACAACCCAGCATCAGGACCACTACCTCTGCCTTTGTGCAAGGAGGGACAGGAGGAACACTGCCAGAGCCCTGCAAAATGACCTCCAGCGGGCCACAAATGTGCATGTGGCTGTTCAAACAATCAGAAACAGATTCCATGAGGGTGGTATGAGGGTCCGACGTCCACAGATGGGGGTTGTGCTTACAGCCCAACACCGTGCAGGATGTTTGGCATTTGCCAGATAACACCAAGATTGGCAAATTCGCCACTGGTGTCCTGTGCTCTTCACAGATGAAAGCAGGTTCACACTGAGCACATGTGACAGACATGACAGTCTGGAGATGCAGTGGAGAACATTCTGCTGCCTGCAACATCCTCCAGCATGACCGGTTTGGCAGTGGGTCAGTAATGGTGTGGGGTGGCATTTCTTTAGGGGGCTGCACAGCCCTCCATGTGCTCGCCAGAGGTAATCTGACTGCCATTAGGTACCGAGATGAGATCCTCAGACCCCTTGTGAGACCATATGCTGGTGCGGTTGGCCCTAGGTTACTCCTAATGCAAGACAATGCTAGACCTCATGTGGCTGGAGCGTGTCAGCAGTTCCTGAAAGACGAAGACATTGATGCTATGGACTGGCCCGCCCGTTCCCCAGACCTGAATCCAATTGAGCACATCTGGGACATCATGTCTCGCTCCATCCACCATAGCCACATTGCACCACAGACTGTCCAGGAGTTGGGGGATGCTTTAGTCTAGGTGTGGGAGGAGATCCCTCAGGAGACCATCTGCCACCTCATCAGGAGCATGCCCAGGTGTTGTAGGGAGGTCATACAGGCACGTGGAGGCCACACACACTACTGAGACTCATTTTGACTTGTTTTAAGGACATCACATCAGTTGGATCAGCCTGTACTGTTTTTTTTCCACTTTAATTTTGAGTGTAACTCCAAATCCAGACCTCCATGGGTTGCTAAATTTGATTTCCATTGATAATTTTTGTGTGAGTTTGTTGTCAGCACATTCAACTATGTAATGAACAAAGTATTTAATAAGAATATTTCATTCATTCAGATCTAGGATGTCTTATTTTTGTGTTCCCTTTATTTTTTGAGCAGTGTAGTTTCGATGGCCAGGTCACAATATTTCATGATTTTTTTCCCCGTTCTATTTCTTCAACACTGGTGACTCCTGGTAAAGCGATATTAATAAACTGTATGCTTCAGTTTTCAACAACTGTGATATCTGGCATGTTGTGTTCCAAATAATGATCTGTCTATATTCGAAAGTCTCACAAGAACTTCACCTTCTCATTTTCAACAACTTTTTCCACTTTATGTTCCCATGACTTTTTGGATTCAGGTAAGTTGTATTTTTTTACATAATGACCAGTGGATTGATTTAGCAACTTGGTCATGCTAGCTTTGTAATCAGTTTGCGCAATTTTGCTGTACTCACATATTAAATGTGAAACAGTTTCAACTTGTCATTGCAAAGTCGGCAGTTTGGATTGTCAGTGTTTTTTTGTATCTTTGCTTTCATGGCATTAGTTTGTAGTGCTTGTACTTGAGCAGCAAGTATTAAACCGTCCATTTCTTTCTTGATGGTTCCCATCTTAAGCCATGCCCATTTCAAGTTGTTATCACATTTTCCTTCAATGTTTTTCAAGGGTTGTCCATACAAAGCTTTGGTTTTCTATCAATTTAATCTCTCATCAGATGTTTTTCCTTATAGTCTGACTTTTTTCTGTTGTTTTTATAATGTTCTCCGTTTTTACAGCCTACAGCAATTTTTCTCTACTTTGATTCACATACTCATTCAAACTTCATTTTTCTTCTTCTACAGTTTGATGGATTTGTTTTAGCCCTCTGCCCCCTATTCTTCTTGGCAGGTACAACCTGTTAAAGTCACTTCATGGATGTAAAGCATGATACATATTCAAAAGTTTGCATGTTTTCCGGACCAAGTTTTCCAGTTCAGCCAAAGTCCACTTGATGATTCCAGCTGTGTAGCATATCACTGGAGCTTTCCATGTATTAATGTCTTTAATTATGTTTCCAGCATCAGGTTTTATTTTAATATTTTGCGGACCCTCCTGATTTATTCCTTTTGGGTTGACTCTTTGACTTTTCCATTCCATCTGCTTCCAATATGCCTAGATATTTGTAATCTTCATCCTTTACTAATGCTATTATTATTATTATTATTATTATTATTATTATTATTATTATTATTATTATTATTATTATTATTATTTATTTTATTCATTGAACATGAAACTCAGTAAATTGAATATTTAAAAATGTATCACAAATATTAATAACAGGCACATCTGGTTGATACAGATTGCTGCCAGCATCCTAGGTATTGACCAAGTATTTTCTTAAAATATACGATGTTCTGAGTAGCACAGTTTTTTGCAGTTCTGGTGGTGTTATTTCAGGAAGCTGCAATTTCTTGATGTACTGTGTAAAATTCTTGGACATGGTGCCAAGTGCCCCAATGACAATGGGTATCACTGTCATGTGTTTCATCCATAATCAGGTTTGATGGCCAGGTTGCGATATTTCATGATGTTTTCCTAGTTCTTTTTCTTCAACTCTGGCATCTTCTCATACAGCAATATTAATAAATTGTACACTTTGGTTTTTGATGACTGTGATATCTGGCATGTTGTGTTCTAAATGATGATCCGTCTATATTCAAAAGTCCCACAAGATGATGATGATGATGATGATGATGATGATGATGATGATGATGATGATGATTATTATTATTATTATTATTATTATTATTATTATTATTATTATTATTATTATTATTATTATTATTATTGTTATAATTGTTATAATTGTTATAATTGTTATAATTGTTATAATTGTTATAATTGTTATAATTGTTATAATTGTTATTATTATTATTCACACAGTCAGCCAGATGTTCAGATTGGGTTTGGCATTTTTGTCTACCTATCGAGTCCTTACCAAGGACCTGGGATAGGCAAATCTGGATGTTTGATGGTGTAACAGATATCACTGCAGGATGGAAGCTGTTCCAAGTAAAGCTGCCTTCTCTAATTGACTGATGGCTAATTTGTCAATGCCTATGGTGTTGAAGTGGTGCTCCAGTTGTTTCGGGACTGCACCCAAGGCACCTATTACTATTGATACTACCCTAGCTTGCCTTTGCCATAGTCATTCTATTTCTATTTGTAGGTCTTTGTATTTTGTTATCTTCTCCAGTTCTTTCTCTTCTATTCTGCTGTCTCCAGGCACTGCCACACCCACTATCCAGACATTTTTGTCTTTCTTATCAACAATTGTTATGTCTGGGGTGTTATATGGCAGATGCCTGTCTGCCTGGATTCTGAAGTCCCAGAGCAATTTAACTTTTTCATTTTCTATGACTTTTTCTATTTTATGGTCCCACCAGTTCTTGCTTACAGGCAAAGATATTTCTTGCAGATCTTCCAATGCATCATTGTTGCATCATTGTTGCTACTTTGTCATGCCACTGATGGAGTCAGTTGTTATTGTTGTTATTGTTGTTATTGTTATTATTGTTGTTATTATTGTTATTGTTGTTGTTGTTGTCATTGTTGTCATTGTTGTCATTGTTGTCATTGTCATTGTCATTATCGTTATCATTACTGTTGTTGTTTTTACTTGAAAATTCTACATTACAAAAAAAAAACAGTCCTTTCCATGATGGAGAAAGACGATGTCAAGAGAGGAGAGGGGGAAAAAGGAGGCTTTAGAGGAAATAAAATTATCTCCATTTCCATTGGCTGCAATAATATTGTTTCTGTGACCTAAATAGAACAGAATAACAGAGTTGGAAGGGACCTTGGAGGTCTTCCAATCCAACCCTATACAATTTTAGAAAAAATGGTCATCCAATCTGTTCCCAAAATCCTCCAGTGACTCCCAAAGGCAAAGTGCACCATCAACCAATTGTCAGGAAACCTCTTATTTATAAGGTGGGTCTCTCCTTGATTATCTCCCATCCATTGCTTCTTGTGGTGCCTGGGAAAATAAGTTGACACCCTCTTCTTTATGGCAGCCCCTCAAATATTGGAACACTGCTATCATGTCACCCTTAGTCCTTCTTTTCACTAGTCTAGTCATACCCAATTCCATACTTTCAAGAGAAAATATGGCCCTTGACTGAAAAAAACAGAACAAAACTCTATTGGAAGAAAGAAAACAACACTGTTGTTGTTCTGCAAATGCACTAATACTTCTGTACCACAGACAAATCCCTTGTGTGTCTAATCACAATTGGCCACATAAAGCGTTATTCTATTCTATTCTATTCTATTCTATTCTATTCTATTCTATTCTATTCTATTCTATTCTATTCTATTCTATTCTATTCTATTCTATTCCATTCCATTCCATTCCATTCCATTCCATCTCATCCCATCTCATCCCATCGCATTTCATTCTATTCCAAATGGGACATGGAAAGTGTTTCAAATGGGACCCTTCTTAGTTCTCTGAAAATTAAAGATAGGAAATGGAAAGTGCTTTCAGATTTACAAGATTCTGTTTCTGTAACCTTACAGTGAAGATAGTGATAGTACTCATAGTTTTGGTTTCCTGTATGGACTACATTGAAGGGCTGACAGGGAATGTGTAGTAAATGATATTTGTATGTTAATTTTAGTTGTATTTCATTTCTGTTTGTCTTATCAGCTGTCTAATTTCTTTTCAATTCTTTTCTTTTTCTGTACTTTCTATAATGATGCTTAACACAGGAAAAGGAACCTTAAGGCTATGTACAGTGTAGATACTGTAGATCTATTAGTTCTTTAGTCATTTGTAAAGCTGTTGAATAACACTTTTTTTTCTGAAATTGAGCCCTGAGGGATTCACTGATCCTTCCCCGCAGAATGATGCATAGCGAATTTATGAGCATCATTTATATGCAGTCATTTACCTAGTTGCAAATGCACCAAAACAGAGTACATCTAGTAAATTTATTTTAACTCAGTTTTTTTTTACAGCCTTACCAAATTAATTTACTTGTATCCATTCTGAATAGGAATACATTTTTGTTGTTTAAACATTCTATGATTATTATAATAAAGCAACTGAAAAATATCCAAAATAAACATAACCAATAGAAAGGGAGAAGTATTTCCAGTTGTTCATATGATGAAAATTATACCATATCATGTTTTACCTGCTTAATAAAACCATTGCTATTTATATTGGCAATATATTCGTATATTGACTATTTGAAAACTATGTAAATTACTGTTGTGACAATGTAAGAGCAAGTTATTCCTCCCACATCTGTTATTTTTAAACTATTAGCTCAGTGGTAGAATTCAATTTTTTTAATTACCGGCTCTGTGGGTGTGGCTTGGTGGACGTGGCAGGGGAAGGATACTGTAAAATCTTCAGTCAGCGGTGGTATTTGATGGTTCTCCAAACTACTCAAAATTTCCTCTACTGGTTCTCCAGAACTGATCAGAACCTGCTGAATACCACCTCTATATTAGCTTAATAATTAATAATCAAATGGCTGTTTAAATTAAACCATCAAAAAGTATTAGGAATTTCAGTTTAAAAAACAAAAACAAAACAGTTCTGCTCTGCTTCTTCTATATTCCAGGCTTACATAAATTGAATTAGATTCAGAGTAGACTGTCTTTGTCTAAGATCTCGTTATCCTATAAGTTAGTAACAGATGTTTTTAGGGAACTTCCTTTATTCAGATGTTTTATTCCCAGAAACATCATGCCAATATTTAATATTACAATAGCTTTAATAACTTTTATTACCTATTGCATTGCTATGACAAAAAGGTGATAAGATAAAATGAAAAAGCCATATAAGAAGGTGATAAGATAAGATGAAAAAGCCATATAAGAAGGCTTTTTACAATATGTATTTATGTCTTCAGCATCTTTGGAAAAACAATTTTCATGTAGCTCTTAAGCCCAATAATAACTTTGTCTTCCAGGTGTTGGCATGCCAACCAATAAAATATTTGATCAAACATTCAATTAATCAGTGTTTTATTTCACAAGAAATAAATTAAGCAGAGGTTTTTTTTCTAATTAATAGTAAGATCCATTTGAATAATATATAAAAACCCTCTTAAATCCATATTCCTTCCTTTGGTTCTCTGAGGCTTTCAGTACCAATGTGGAATATATAACTTGAGAAACTAAAATTTCAGAATTTATATCAAATAAAAGAATGTTTACACATGAATAAAAATTAATTATTAATGAAAATTGATAAAGAAAATAAAAGCAGCTAAATAATGTAGACATATCTTTTTAACTATTTCAGTAGATAGATGATAGATAGATAGATAGATAGATAGATAGATAGATAGATAGATAGATAGATAGATAGATAGATAGATAGATAGACAGACAGATATTGAATCAACATGTTTTTTAAAGTTAAAAATAATTTTATGCATTTTACTTTTTATAGATATCAATATGAAAACTATATTCCAAATTAATAATATTCCAATTATTCCAATTAATAAGGGAGCATCACTAGTTGCCAGTCTTAAAGAATGTCAGTTTGGTGTTATAGGATTTAACATTGACAATGATTTTATTTCAGGACACATTAAATAATGTGCTTGAAAGGAAAATTAACAGCTTTTTTATTTTAGTGATTTAAAGAAAGAAATTGAGGATCATTCATTTATAAGAACTGTCTTAGCCTATTGGAATAGCATTTTAAAAAATCTAGCTCAATATTTATCATTGGATATAATCCATTATTTTCTAACATGCTAACTTAGTATTATTGAACTTCACCTTCTCCAGCCTTCAATTTTAGCTGTTCTTTCAATGTCCTTTCTTCAGATGACTTTTTTTCTAAGTTGCTTCAGGCTATTTTATAACTTACCTTGAAGTTTGAAAACCCTGAGAAATGTATAATTAATTCTGTTATTGCTTTTGATTATTTATTATTAACTGGTTTATCTTTTGGCACAAGGTAATGTGAAATCATATATTTTTTTCTAATAAAAGCTATTTCAAACAAATGCATATATAAGGAATGATATATTCTACCCAATATACTTTCACATAAATATAAATGTAGCAGAAGTGAATATTGATTTAAAGCTTTCATGAAATACATTAGATAGGTAGGTGTACAGAAAATGTGAATCTGACTTTAATGCACCTGCTAATATTTGATCCACTGGTTTTATAATGAAGTTTGCAATTAAAATAATACCAATAAATTGTGCATATGCTGAATCTTTCCATGATTTAACAGACCATTTGAGGAGAAAGATTATTCATTAAATATGAATTTAAGTTATTTGGGTCAATTTATGATGTTTTATAATTAAGTAATTGATGTAAATGCATCACTTGCTGTAAATGAATAAAATGTGTCCATCATATTTGAAATCCACTAACCAAGTCCATTAAATAGAAATTTTATTGTATTAATGTAAAGTACAGAGAAAAATACATACTTTAGAGTAAAACATTCACACAAAAGCTTTTTATCATGGAAAAGTTCTTGCAAAAATGTTTACATTATAAAATTAGCTAAAAAGTTATTAGGACCAATAGAAAAATATTAGTAATAGGACTGAAAAAGTGCTATTAAAATCAACCTGAATTCCCCCCCCCTTTTTTTTTTTTTGCAATCTGCCATGCTACCAATGTTACTTAATAACAAAGACATTCCAGGCTATTTTGAGTTTCAGAATCTGCTGGATAGATAGATAGATAGATAGATAGATAGATAGATAGATAGATAGATAGATAGATAGATAGATAGATAGAGATATGTATATGTGTATATATATGTGTGTGTGTGCGTGCATGCATATATATAACACAATGCTGCCAGCCAATCAAGATACAAAAAGAGCCAAAAAACAGACAGGAGATATCAGAAACACCCATCAAGCAGAACACAGCAAACTCCGAGACCAATAAACACAGACCAAGACTCCCAACCAATCAGGATGAAGAAAAAACCATTCTGGCACAGCAATAGGCTGCCCCAAATTTAAATCTGAAACCACTGTAAAAGTCTGACTCACAGACTAACACTATACAGAAGCCTGATGATGGCAGATGAGATTCTGCTGAAAACGTTGCTACAACTTTAAAAGAACAACTACAATGACGTGGGAAAATACCCGAACAAAGCCGAATGCCATACATGTAAGTACCTTGAAAACTTAAGAACACACACACACACACACACACACACACACACACACACACACACACACACACATATATATATATATATATATATATATATATATATATATATATATATATATATATATATATATATATATATATATATATGTTATTCAGCTTTGTTTGGGTATTTTCCCATGTCATTATAGTTGTGCTTTTAAAGTTTATGGGAATCTCATCTGCCATCATCAGGCTTCTCTGATGATGGCAGATGAAAGCCTGATGATGGCAGATGAGATTCATGCGACACGTTGCTACAACTTTAAAAGCACAACTATAATGACGTGGAAAAATACCTGAACAAAGCTGAATAACATACATGTAAGTACCCGCAAAAACTTAAGAATATATATATTTTTCTTCATCCTGATTGGTTGGGAGTCTTGGTCTGTGTTTATTGGTTTTGGAGTTTGCTGTGTTCTGCTTGATTGGTGTTTCTAATATCTTCTGTCTGTTTTGTGCCTTTTTTTGTCTTATAAACACAGACCAAGACTCGCAACCAATCAGGATGAAGAAAAAGCATTCTGGCACAGCAGTAAGTTAGCCCCAAATTTAAAACAGAAACGGCTGTGAAAGTCTGACTCACAGATGAACACAATACAGAAGCCTGATGATGGCAGATGAGATTCTGCCAAAACGTTGCTACAACTTTAAAAGCACAAGTATAATGACGTGGGAAAATACCCGAACAAAGCTGAATATCATACATGTAAGTACCCGTGAAAACTTAAGAATATATATATATATATATATACATATATATATATATATATATATATATATATATATATATATGTGTGTGTGTGTGTGTGTGTGTGTGTGTGTGTGTGTGTGTGTGTGTATTCCAATTAAGTTTATAAAGATATAATATATTACATTCAAAAGTCATTCATTTTCTCAGATCTTCAATTTAATAAGGAAAACTGGGAATCCAGCTTGTAGGTCCTTCCCATCTTGTTCATGTTGGAGGCACAGTTTAAGATGCTTCTGGGTTGAAAGGATTAGTCGGTGACATCACTGTTGCTTGGGGGATGCCCATGGGGCTCCTTTCATTTCCCCAACAAAGAGCTGGAGCAATTGACAGAAGCTCACCCCACCAGGCTGCAGTACTAAGTCTCAAATGTCGGTTTGTTAACCTTCAACCCAGCACCCTAATCACGTGATTCACCATACCTGTGGATGAAATATATTCTCTTTTTTTAGGAAATTATTGCTAATCAGTTTGGTTAAAAAAAGACCTAAATAGGACCTAAATGGAATTAGTGATGGAGAAATTGTTTGACCTAGTAGGCAATAGCTTGGTCTGAACGTAATCCCATCTAACATGACTAATAAATATCATCAGGTTTTTTTTTAAAATTGTTGAAGACAGGAATGTAAAAATTATGCCCAATATTTCTGTGCCACTTATTTGAAACTCACATGCAAAGTAGATGAGACTCAAATTTTAGATAAACTCTGAAAACTTGAACAAGTGAAATGTGGCCACTTGTGGAACAGGGGCCTTAACATAGTACAAAAGACTACTGTGGTTTTTTAGGGGATAAAAATTGCATGTTTGTGTATTTCAGTATTATTTTTGGAGAAAAATATCAATAATGGACATTTTGTGAAATCTGGGAATACTTTTAGTACTGTATTATTCTATGGAAATAATTCAAAAATGAAGAAATAAAAAAAATTTACTCACATATCACAAGTTATAACTTTTGCCAACAAACTATTAGCATTGCTGAGAATAAATTAACATTTTAAAACATTTATTTTCTTATATCATATGGACAAAATGTTTCATCATATTGTAAGTTTCTGATATGGCTTCTTCAGTGGGAATGGAAGGTAATTTCCAGCACTGGGCGAATGCCAGTCTGGCTGCGGTTAAGATATCAATTACAATATACTTTGAATTTTTGTGTATTTGTTTATCGAAAATTCCTAGAAGGAAGGACTCTGGTTTGTACTCTATTTGTTCCTTGGTTATTTCCTCTAGCCAGCGCCTAATTTTTTGCCAGTACTTCTGGGTTTCCTTACACGACCAGTCGTGTATGATATGGCTTCTTCATAAGACATGTAGCCTTGTGGATTCATTGTGCCCATCACTTTCATTCAGTGAAGTTTAAAATTGTCCTCTAGGTAGATTTTCTTTTAAATGTCGTTTTTGCTTTGATACAGCTTACTCTGGGAGGTGATTTTAAGTTATCTCCTTCATACAGTCTTTAATATCTATATGTTCACTAGGATGAATATTATAATAAAATAATAAAATTAAGTAATTAAAAGATTATACTAATGTTGAAGAACATTATATTGCTAATTCTACTGTTTTTTGTTATTTGTTATAATAAAATAAATAATATTTAAAAGGTTTTTCTAAAATCAATAGTAAATAAACTATACTGAAAAAATAGCTCATTAATTTTATGTGGAATTATGAATAATAGAAATTTTCTCTCTCACTGTTCAGCAAAGCAATAATAACATTCTAAATGTCATTAAGCTCTAATCCTGCTGGCTCTTCAAGATTCTTTTCCTACCACAGATTTTGAAATCTTTTGATATTTTGATGATATATTGATATTGACAGAGGGATATAGCTTCTCTTTCCTTGACATTGCTTCTCTGAATATTTGTGCTTGGTTCAGTGAGTGTGTAAATGAGCAGATAGAGCATACTGCTTAATAACCATTTCATAATCAGTATAATTATATGGCTTGATATTTGATTTCTGTCACTAGTATAACTACACTGACATGAGAGAAAAAAACATGAAAACTTGACTATTACTAATTTCTTAAACAACAACATTGGATTGGTCATAGTCATTGGGAGAAAAGCTAGGATATACTGTATGTACAATTTTAGTTACAGTTTTCCAAGTACATTTTCAACACATTATGCAGTTTGAATTGTTATACATCATACATTGCACATATAGATTGTTTGCTAGGTAAGCCTGTAAAGATAATTGCTGATTCAATTCCAACTCAGTATGTGAGATTCAAAGAAGTTAAGATTTTATTAGAGTTTGTGATTCAAGGACAGCATAATTCAATTTGAGTCACTTCAAGGTTAGATAGATCTGTCCATTGGCTACAACAGGGAAACATTAAAACGT